>NW_027466475.1:1212500-1502500 GCF_050575085.1 Anarhichas minor | reverse complement strand
TCAGATTTCAGCTCCCTACTAGTATAAAATAAACAATGTATTCTTGAGAGAATTTTATGGTGTAAAACACATATGGGTGGAGGGCCAAAATAAAGGGGTAAAAAAATCCTTTCGATCCATTTTCTGTTGCTCATCCAATACTGGATCGTAGGCTCGGCAAAGCAGCTCGTACCTCCTTCTTGCCAACCACATCCTCCAGTTCTTACTTAAGGGATGCTCAGTTATTCCCAGGTCAGATGTGACTCACTCAGGACGGATCCTGATCAGTCTTCACAAGAGGCTGATAGGAGGAAACATTGTGCATTCAAATGTAGCTGGTTCAGTGTGAACAAGGTGAAATACTGATATCCTTTCACTGCGTGTTCACATTACTGTATTTGTAGTAATGGATTTACAAAGGCCCTTTCAACTTTGCAGAACCCCGGTATTATATTCAGGAAACTTGGAAAGGTTTAACAGCCTGACATGTTTAATCTACAGTCCAACGTTTATTGGATTTAAATGACTGCCATTCAAATGTGCCGTGCCTACAGACTTTCTGAAGAATTCATAAGCCGCATCAATGTCTTGGCCACAACTGAACTTCTGTGACAAAACTATAGGATTTTTAGCCTCTCTCATGTTTCGGGACAGGAACATTGGTGCTAAATCCTAAAACCTGCACAAGCTCACCCTGAATTTAAACTGGGAAAAGTGAAATACTTTTGATAATTTGTGCCAAAAAAAAAAAAAGGAGAAAAAACTGAGATAAACACTGTGTTCTGTCAATTACTCAAACGGCCGCGGGCTGTAAGACAGAGCCACTTCAGATGCTGCAAACCTTTAAAGTCTGTCTGTATTTGCATCAAAACAAATCTGGGCTGGAAGAAAGAAAATAAAAATCTCCCTCCAACCAGAGCTGCATTCAGACTCGAGTCAAAACACCTTTACCTTGTTTCATCTTCGTCAACGCTTTCTGTCTTCAAGCTAGAGAGAGTCGCCCTGGACGCCCTGTCATATTCTGCACCCCAACCCATCCATCCAGCCCGACTTCCATTTTCTGTAATCTGCCGGCCCAGTAGGGATTGAACGTTTCCCTCCTTCTGAGAAGACCTGCCCTTTTATCTCTCAGCGCAGGCAGCACTGTCCTCTCTCCGCTTCCTTCTTGTAGTTGTAAGCTGTGATCTACCGTCAACTCCCATCAGACAGGTCAGGTGGAAGACAAGAGCAGTAGAAGGGACACTGCTACTGACCCGGCTTCTTCCTCTCTCTTCCACAATGTACAGCGAGAAACTGACAGTTACCCTTTGCTGACTGGCAAAGGGTAATTATCACATCCTAAACATGTCAAGGCAACAGTTTTGCCTTGAACACAAGAGAGCTTTCCTTTGCATCCAAAGTTGTGAAAGTAAGGCATTCTCTTTCCAGTCTGAGACGGACCGGATGTTGACATTGTGTTCAAAACCCATTCAGTCAGAGATGTTGTTCGTCCCAGCAGTTTCAACCTCCTCTGGTTCTCTCTGCGAAGCCTGGGCTCAGCTCGCCTGGGCTCAGCTCGCCTGGGCTCAGCTCGCCTGGGCTCAGCTCGCCTGGGCTCAGCTCGCCTGGGCTCAGCTCGCCTGGTCTCTTTGGAATTGGGTTTTTCAGTATAAAACACTATTCAGTTTTCTCAAGAGGAAACACTACTTTGTCTTCTTCAGAAAGATTTTATAGCCGTTCCTTTTGTTATGATTGTGTGTTAGGAAAAGTATTTTGGGGATTTTGATCCTGCAATACCAACTCTGGCCACCAGACCAAACTGACCTCACAGACCAGCACTGTCCTTGGGGTTTGTGCTGTAAACACTCTCCCTGCTATGTCAATCAAGCTCCATGTACTTTGTTGAGTTTACACTATGTATGCAATGGATCTGGAAATTCTCATTGATGTAACATAGATTCAATTATGGATATAATGATATGGTCTTTGCAAATTATTGCACCCGGCAATCTATGACTATTTGCAGTAAGTCATTATTTCATATTCAACTCTATTGAAGTTCATGGGGAAGTCTAAACGTTCCGTTTGGCAATGTGTGCTAACATAAGATGAGGACAGAAGTGTGTGTGTGTGTGTGTGTGTGTGTGTGTGTGCGAGCTTTGGGGGAAATGGGGGATTGATAATAAATTGTATCACTGAACGGGAAATAAAACGATAGCTGATTGTGTCATCTGGACTGTGTTATAATGGCCAAGACTTTGTCACTAATTACCCTATCATTAGCTTCCACTTCACAACACACGAAGAAAGAGATACAATCTCAGATGCACACACACACTCAGGCGGAGCTCATTAGGCACAAGTTTCAGGGTCACGCAAAGAGAGCGAGGGGACAGATGTGAGAAATGGGTGTAGAGAAAGGCTTGATGGGAAGATAACTAACGGGGATAATAAGACAGAGAGGAAGATTAAGAGAGTGTGAAATAAAAAAGAAGGGAGGAAGAGCGACAGCATGACGACGGGAAAGGATCAGCGGGGAGAAAGAGGGACCAGTAATGTGAATGAGAGTTTTAAAAGACAGGACTAGTGAGGTTTACGAGCAGCTTTAAGTGGACTTTGGGGGGTGTTAAGGGGTTTTAAAGCCTGTTGTTTGATGGTAGAGTACGATTTCTGAGGGTGTGAAAGCCACTTTGGGGTAGCACAAGTTACACACATCTCCAAAAAACAGCAGCTCCACAGAGGAAAGGTATTCCTCTATTGTTGTTTTTAACTATTTTAAATTGTTCCCTCAGTGATCCTAATGGACTTACGCTTTCAAGAAATACCTCTCTGTCACGCAGTCTACTGAGCGCTGTTCTCATTAGATGTAATAATACAGGATTTTGTGGGTTTAAGTTTGACTCTTGTTTGTTTTAGTCTCACCTGTTGAGGTGCATTATGCATATCCTACATAACGGCCTGTGTGTGTGTGTGTGTGTGTTGCGGTGAGGATGCTCAAGACAGATGGACTTTCTTTAGTCTCCTCAGGAAGAAGAGGTGTTGGTGAACTGTCTTGACCAGGAGTTGAGGGTCCAAGAGAGGCCCTCGGAGATCTGGACTCCCAGAAACCTCCATCAACCTCTGTGATACATAGAGGGGTGTGTGTGCTGCCTTTAATCTTTCTGAAGTCCACAATGAGCTCTTTGGTCTTCTTGGTGTTGAGGGCCAGGTTTGTTGTTGGTGCACCAGGCCACCAGGTGCTCCACTTCCACCCTGTAGGCGGACTCATCATTGTTGTTGAACAGAAAACACCAGAGTAATAGAGATAACTGACAATTTCTTCTTGATCAAAAGCTTTTAGTGGGGTTATCATTAGAGGTAGCGACTGAATCGCCTTCTAGTCTTCTCTAATAGTTACAGCCGTTAGTTAGGGATAGAAGTTACTCAACAAAACTATGGTAAAATAAGTTAACGTTGATTTGGTTTCACACGACCAGCGGTCTCCTGTATTAAGGTTCTGTGTTGGTTTGACCCATCCAACCTAGGCGGCCGAGGGCCACTGGCCAAGCGTCAATATTAGACAAGGTGGGAGTGAGAACGGGTGGTGTTGGATGCCTGTAACAGCAAAATGTTCCATCTAACTGTCTATGAATGGGAAGTGGTGTGCAGCTGCATGCATGCGATACTCCGGGGTCCTCACCAAAGGACAAAACTTTGACAAAAGTTGTCAAAATTGTTCAGGAAATACAGATTGAGACCACCTCTGCTGGTGCACTGACAGTCCCCCTGCGTGTTTCTCTCTACCTCCATTACTCTGTATCCACCTGCTCCTTTACCACCGTCTCTCCCTCACTGTCTCTCCCATTCCATCTCTCAGTGGGCGGTCTCCGAGAAAAGGTGGTCCACTTTTCAATCCGTTGCTTCTTTGAAGTCTAGCCATCTTTCCTCCTCTCCTACCTTTCCTCTCGTCTGCTCACGTCCTCTTCTTATCTCCCAGTATATACATCAACCTCCCCCTGTTCTATTTCTTTCCTTACCCAACTTTGGGTCCTCATTTTCTGCAACTTTTCTCCCCCCATCCCCTCTTTTTCCCCCTCTACCTCTGTTGTCTCCTCTTCCCTTTGATCCAGTGAGTTCCAAGTATTTCTCCATTTGCTCGGAGGCATTTCTCTTTGACCTAACTTGACTTCTACATTGGGCAGCATTTGGACACTTTATTAGAGCTAGGGCTACCTCGACTCTGCAGAGGTCTTGAACTGGAAATGTTCAGCTATCTGTCGCCCAGTAGTTGCAGGTGCAGGACATTTTGCGCTACGATATTATGCACGTAAGTGTTATTGTGTGTGTGGGTGGATGCTTCAGAAGGGCTACAGTACAATGTTGCTTAAGGATTTCTTTACACAAAAGATGCACTTGTGAATATTGTGTCCTTGTTTTGGACCTTAAATACTGAATGGTTTACCGAGGCTGGAAATAAGGTGGCAGTAAAAAAAAGTTGAATATGTTGTACAAGTGTTGAATTTTTCGGAGTACTACGACTCATAGAGACAAAGTGTTTGATGCCAAGTGGTTGGGTTGTGTGGTCAGAGGAGGATGACATTGGATGTGTATTCCCCTCGGCCCTGCAGGATTCCTGTGGGACAGCTGGGCGAGTACATCATGTCTTCTAGATTCAGACAGGATGAGAGAGTCAATCCTCAGGAGTGGACAGGAGAGGGTCGGAGAGCTGTCGGTTTAGTGTTTCATTGTTACTTTATAAGCAGAAGACATTTTTGTCTTCATTTGTTCATCATCAGAAGCAGTTATGCAGACAGGACTTTTGATTAATTGGAGGTTAGTTAAAGAGGGAGGTCTAATGCCAACGCTGCCTCGAGAAATTATAGAAGCTGAAATGTATGTTTTTTTTATTTGCTTTTCTTAACAGCAATCAATCCAATCATTTATTAATGACCACACGACCGAGGTGGCTGGAATTTAGTTGCCGTAGTTAATGCTATAATTACTTAAGTGTTCCATATTTCAGCATCATGCCACCTTGCATTTTAAACTAAAGACCTGCAGAGCAGACTTGGAACAGTGTATGTTGTTCTGTGTCCTCCATGCCGGTGATAGCCGTGGCCGGATGCATTATGTTTGCTGGTTGTTGGTCCGTCCGTAGTATTCTAGTGAATGCAATATCCAAGGGACACCTTGAGGGAATCTCTTCACATTTGGTACAAACATCCACTATGGCTAATATTATATTAACTGATAAGAATTTGGTCGTCAAAGTGCAAGGTCACTGTTACCTCACAAAACATGTTTTTGGCCATAATTCAATAATTCATATGCTAATTATGACAATTTCATGATTTTCTTTTGCCGGAGGCATACAACCACAAGGCGGTCATTCTAGTTTTATATTCAAAATAAGAGAAAGAACAGGAAAGTGCTGCAGAAGCAGGTGTCCTGGGAGCAGGTGGCCTTTGCTCCTAAAATATCTTCCTCACACAAATCAGCTGGGTGACTGCTTTCAACACGTTTATTTACATGCAGCGGTAAACATGCGGTCTTTGCATGCAATACGTCTCGTAGCTGCGAGCAGACAGTTCTAATTTTAATTCATTAGACTCAGCTCATTTGCCTCACAGCCAAATGCAGCATTAGTCAGGCAGCCCTGTGAGTTAGAGAGGCTGAGAATAACACGTACAGATGCTGCCTCAGCATCCAGAGCACCGCTGCTCCGCTTGTTAAGACTCCACGGACACAGCGGTTCGGCTGGGACACGGCCAAAGGCTCTTTATGGAACAGTAACACATTATGATATCACTCACATCCACTTGGATCCTTTAGTTGCTTCGATACAATGATGGAAATGTTTGTCCTTGCTCCAATTCAAACTTGTTTTATTGTGTATTCAATGTTGTTAACTTTAACACGTCTCATGCACACTTTATCAATCCTAACAAACCGAAGGACGCCATCCCTCTTTTCCTAAATCTGTTACATCATCAGATGGAAGGAGGAAGCTGCGTTAGGCTGCGCTGCACATCGGCAGAAGAGGTAACTCTTAAAATAACCCTGACAAAGTCTAGGGTGACAACGAGCTGGCCGTTGTATCTTGTTCTCTGGAGTTTAATTAAGAACATATTCCTATTTACAGTAACAACCAACTGGACTGCAGAACTTTTCTATTTGTTCTCTCTTTTGTGCTTTTCCTGCATTTCGTCCCTCCTCTCCTTCGGAAATCTTTTCTCAGTGCGATAAAATTACTCACAAGCTACAATGTTCAGTGCACACATGACAATTTACATACATTGGGTCACAATAGAATATGCAATCGGATGCTACGCTTCTGCACACTACATTTTCTCAAAACACAGTCTCTGGTCACTTCCAGCTGTTAAAGGGGGAGTGGTTCTTGTTTTTCCATTACTCTCTCTGCACTCTCCTCCTTTCTTCTCATGGGAGCCCTCCACTCGCAGGTGAGCTCTCCCAGGAATAGTTTAACAGCGGGTGCAGGCAGGGTGGTCACGGTGATGCATGGGCGAACAGCATAGTGGCAAAGCGGAGAGGAGACGAGAGGGGAAGTAGAAAGGAGGGCATTAGGAGGCAGTCTGAGAGGTGAGGAAGGCAGAGGAGGGAGGGGGAAAAGAGGAGAGGCTGGAGGATGAGAGGAAGGGGGGCGGAGAAGAAAAGAGAGGTGAAGAGTGAGCGCAGAGGATGGGAAGCGGAAAAAATATGGAGGATGAGAAAAGTGAGGAGGGGAACGGAGGAGAAAGTTGGGCAGACTTCAAAGAAAAGCAGGAGATTAAACACAGGACCACCGCAGCATGGGGGGCATCGAGGCTGGGGAGGAAGGGAGTCAGACAGAGAGACTGTAAAGAAAAAGAATCAGACAGAACATGGATGCAGCACAAGGTGTGATCATTTGAGCTTCTGTTCTAACTGCTACTATCCACTGCATGTTGATGGTTTGATCCGTTCCTGCCAAATGTGAGCAGCATTCATCTCCATCTGCTTAATAGTTTCTCAGTCATCCATTGTGTATCTTCCCCACTGCATGTGCTCTGCCTATCATAATGAAACATCATTTTAATGAGTTAATTGCCCGTGCTAATTGGGTAGCTTTAATAATATGAACTGAAAACAGTAATCAACTTGTGCTTTTTTTGGCAGTTTATGTTTTTCACACAGTGAAGACAGAAAAGCAGAAACCTGACGGCCTGTTGATGGTCACGCCGCCAACCGTCCACATACTGGCTCCACAGCAAAAAATAACAACATATTTCATTCACATTTTGGCTAATGCTATATATCGGATTATTTTAGTAAATGATGGTCCATTTAGAGTCAAACAGACCATAAAGCAGGGTATGCTTTTGGGCGGGGCTACTGTGATTGACAGGTCTCTGACAGAGCTGTAGACGGCGTCTCTATGTCACTCCTCTTCATTCCAAACATGGTAACTTCTGTTCATTGGTTGCTTAAAAAACCACATGGCCACGGCCGCAATCCAAGATGGTGACGGTGAAATTACCGAACTCTAGGCTTCAAAACATCAGTCCACAAACCAGTGGGTGACGTCACGATGACTACGTCCACTTCTTATAAACAGTCTACGGTTTCAACACATTTTCAACAAACAAGGTTGCACTTTGCATTGCAGCTAAATAAATTATGTTGAAGATAATGTTAATGTCTTCTTTTTTGTGGGTAAAAAACGAAAATCAGGTACATGGAATCAATATATATGAACCATCAAGTCTACATATTTTTGTAAAATGTTATTCTTATTTCTAAGCTATTTGCAGTAAGTTTTAAGAGTTTGATAATTCATTTTCATGTGAGAGGGAAATAAATGGATACCCATGGCTGCATGGAAGAGAGACAAAAGACGTTTTACGGCATGCATGTGAGGTTCAAGCAGTAATGTGAAGTGCACATGATTTGTAGTTAAGGAGAAAATACACTGGTATGGCCCTTTAACAGATGGATTATCCCACTCATAAAACAACATACACATACAGTTCCTCACTCCCACATTTAGTATCACACATGCAAAGTTTCAACATCCTTACAGCATCCACGCAACACTTTGCAGAGATCAGTCACACAGTTTTATGTATGTACTTATACAATCACATGTAAAAACTTCTACATTCATACACACACACACACACACACACACACACACACACACACACACACACACACACACACACACACACTCAGGAGCTTAACCTCATCACAGCAACGCGCCCACTCACTCAGAACCATAATCAGGTTTCGGACCGCTCGGTTCGTCTCCCGGCTGGTGACATCCATCACGCCAGCCAGTTTGAGTAACTCCGTGATGAAGAAGCACAAATCTGATCGCTGCATTGATTCGTGCCATTATAAGATTACTGGCAGGCTTCAATCCAGTAATGCAGCATTCATATTCTGTCGGTGCACTGGTGTTATAGAATATGGTTGTTCACCTTCATATGGTCCTCTTTTAAAATCGATAGCTGGAAACGTAGTCTGAGTTCTCGTCAATAATTGCTAAGAAGGATGTAAACTCAGAGACAATCAATAATGAGTCATTTAATGAGATGAGTAAGTACTGCAAATAAAGTAGTGTCCGGAGTGGTGACTTTTACATTTTTATATATTACATCAATACAACAACAGCATTTTGTTTTACAATTCAAGGAACGATTTTAATCTTAAATTATTTTATTTTTAAACGTTTGCTATAGTTAGGTTTGTCTGAAGTCTGTTAGTCTGGGATCAGGTCCTGGAAACACACAAGACGTTTTCTTGAATGCACCCACAACACATTTCATTCCACTGGGAGGTCTACATGTTGAGCAGACTCTAATTTACAGCTGGTATAAGTGCCTTGCTTAAGGGCCAGTTTCCAGTGTTGCAGGGCACTGAAGAATTGCTGCAAGCAACTTCTGGGAAAATACTGCTGATGTCCTGCTACAACTTCACCTATTATTCCATAATGCGAGTGTGAAAACAGCCTATTAGTTGGTGAGGCTGCACTCTGTAAGGCTGATGTGCTCCTAATGGTCCATCTGGGTTCACTGGAGAGTCCCAATATATCACTCCAGCTCCCTCCTCACACGTCTGTTTTCGTTTGTAGACCCTGTTTTCTGCGGCAAGGACAGCAGAATGACTGAGTTCCTGCTGCAACGATCATCTGGTTAGAGAGATTTACCTGAATATTTACCTGAATATTGCTGTGGGTCAGATGAGTATACTGTATTTAAAAAACAAGCTTTCCACCATTTAAAAACAGCTGTTGTCTCTTAAAAAAAATGCTTAAAAGACATATTCTAACATTTATATCATAGTACGAATAGTACAACATGTGCCCTCGTTTGATAAAATCCCAACATTTATTCTTTTACAAAACTACAAATCAGCTTTTACGAATATGAACTGGTTTATTAAATGAAGAATGATGTACAGGATAGAAATAGAATGCTCCAGGTTGCCAAGATTATACCGTACATTTTTATTAACATCTATTGCTGATTTGGGGGTCTTTAAGTTAAAAACAGTGCAGGCAAAAAACAGACTTTTTAGAAAGCCAAATATATATCAATTTTGCCCGATGAACGTGTGTGAACGAAATGTTTCCAGAATTCCTTTTGGACCTTGTGGGCTCTAATGTTTTGTTGAAAACTTGTGCAGCAACAACTCAATAAACCATTAAATTCCTCCGTTGTGACTCACTGCTATAATATACTGACCATACAACATGGATTCCTTTTGTTGTAGCACATCGCTCACCCACAATGTTCCAGTTCCAACAAGATAACTTCAACCCAAACTCATTGGAAGGCTGATGTATAGCATGATATATCCGCGTGCCATTTTATGCCACGTCGTTACCATGAAACGGTCGCGGTGATGTCGAGATAACAAACCACTCTGTTAGGTTCAGGAAAAACATCATGGTTGGCAGAAAATAAGTACGTTAACTAAGTAAAATACGTTGTTGATGGAAATTACGTAATAAAAAAGCACCACTTTAGACACCGGTCCCGAACAATGGTGTCCAGGTTGCAAGTCCCGTGTTTTTTGCTGGTAACTCATGTTTTTCATAAATGATGTACAGATCAATGATGTAATCCACACCCAAGCTTTTGCATGAATCAATATCAAGCGACAGCTGTGACCTTTCTATGTTTTTATTTTTCAATAATTCCAATGAAAAGGTGTGCCGTACTTTAGTCAAGGTAACAGCATGTGAACACTTCAACGGCGTGGATGTGTGAGTGGTGCTCGACCGAACAGAAGACGCAACAATTACACTTACAAAACACTCAAAACGCAGTGTGATGTTCTAAATATGCAGATATGCATTAATCTACAGTCACATAACAGAAGAGAGACACATGGTTTACAGATCGGCTGGTTAGATATGGAACTATTGAGAATCCAACTGGTCTGTGTGTTTCTGGGGATGTTGCTCAGGGTGTGCATCTGAAAAGAGTAAACAGGTTTCTAGATGTACAAACTTATTGATTAAAGCCTTTGAAAAGATTCCCCAAAGCAACAAACCCCAAAATCAAACAGCTCTAACCTGAAGTTTATATTTATTTATACTTGAAACACTTCGGCATGAACAGTATCATTGCAGAGGCATGCAAGAAAAACAAGAATCCAAGGTAACACAGGGTGAGCATTGATAAACAAATCATCATTTGTAGGGTTTGGAATTCCTTTAAGGCACAGAGTTTTGCTGAAATCAGAAAAGGTCTTCTCTTCCCGACTGTTGACACAAACGTTGTTAAATTGAAAGAACACTATAGAGAATATACACTGTCATTGAATGATGTCGTATTAAAACCCTTCATTTGACGTAAGGGCCAAAGCAACCCATGACGAACAGCCCAGATCAAAAACACACAAATGTAGGACATGGGTTGACATGAAATTATAGGCAAACAAACAATGATGCTTAACTCACAATCAAACAAACGAGAGCGATAGAACAATGTGCGAATCAACCAAATCACTCCTTATGGCCGGGCAGTTTAATGCCAACTCTGTAATTGCAGCTCTAGTCTGGCCGGGGACCTTTGTTACAAATCAATTCATCACGGACGCAAATTAAAATGAGACAGCGGAGACTTTTGGTTTCACACAAACGGCAGTCTCCGGTGCAATGCCATTGGCTTCTTTTGGACTGCTGGGGTTTTTGAAATAGTGGGTCTTTGGAACAACGGTTGATCCACCGACGTCTTGGGTGAAAGATCCGTGTTCGTTTCACTTGCCAATCTACCCTAATATCTCACAAAGCCTCTACAGACTAATTTGTGATACGTCAAAAAATCTAATCTGGGATAAAATACATTTCCCTCAATACGTAATTGACGGCGCAGTTCTCGTTGTGGGGGCACATATTCTCAGGCACCTTCTATTCAATGTTTAAGAAAGCAAATCACTGAAAGAGTAAATGTAATTTTAGGAAGATGTGATTTGCATTTAAAATGTAGGAGCTTTTATTAAAGAAAGATTACTTCAAATTGTGCACCACAAAGCGGCGTGGGACCCATATGAATAATAAACACAGAATCTGTGGAAACAAGTTAAAGCAAGCCGTAACTTTCCTACCACCCACCTGATGATTTAAGGCGCAGCGCGGCGCCTCCAAACTGGTCGTAATCCATCAAGTGAGTCCCTCTGATGTGTTCTGCCGGTAAACCACATCAGGTGTCGATACCAGCTGGCCCGCACCTCTCAACGCTGTATCCAAGCAACACCACATACCCTCGAGTTCGAAAACACCTGTTTAATGAAGGCAGCGTGTGGTCTTCTGCTCACAGTGTTAACTTCAAATTTCAACCGAAACACAAAAGCAGTCGAGTGGCCACTTCTGAACACCACAGTGGAAGTGGCCACTTGACAGACTGTTGACTGGACGAGTGGCTGGCTTGAGCTTAGACGGAACATTAGCTCATTGTGTGGCGACACAGAAACACTCCGCGGGATTCTCTCGGACTTCACCGCATGAACAAATAGCAGTTTTCATTTGCTACTCGGCTACCCAGGCTGCAGCCTCTCATTTATTCAGTGAGACATTTATGCAAATTCAGTTATTGCACGTCCTTGCCAAAAGAGTCCCCACAGGTATTTATAGCGACTGTAACAGAAGAAGAGCATCGATGCCAAGAACTGAAAGTTGTTGGCTGCGACAACTTCCATCTTGGCACCTGAGTAACACAAAGTCATTTCCTCGTTGTTGTTAACAGGAAGTGTCTCCGAATTAGCTCCGCTGCTGAAGGGTGGAAGGGAAATATTTTTGGACACAATGCTCCCATCAGTTAATTACCTGGACTGTTAGCAGCTCATTACGCAGGATGAGGTGTGTGTTCTGCACTCACCACTGAGTTGGGACTCGTTATCTAAGAAAAGGATAGAAAACAACAGCACACGTTGATGTTGCCGCTTATCTTGTGTTGTCAGATTAAGCTTTATCCCACATGGTTCTGTGGAAAAATGCAATCATATTTTCCCCGTTACACAAAGTCTGTGAAACCGAATCTCCTTTCACAATCTGTGTGATCTCTTTATCCTGAACACACTCATATACAACCGTGGTCATATTTCCCACAGTAAACGTCTATTAGACGCTGATTCAATGTAATCTCAGGGGTTGAGCTCAGGGCTGCCTTTGCGATTGTGTTACCTTAAGCGCCATGCAGGGGCACCTTCCACTTATGTTTAAGAGCGCATGGAATCAAAGCATCCATCATATTCTACAAATGATTACTCTTTTTCATATTCATGAGATGCTTAGATCCTTCATCAGGTCGCACATGTCTGTTTCTTGTGTCAAAGGCTGAATTTAAATAAGCATACCAATACCTGTGAGCTTTGATTGAATATGCAGAGTACTACTCTTCTTTCCCCTTCTGTGTCCCCTCTGCAGTTTAGCATACTTACTAAATTATTTCCTTATATTTGCATGTAATTAAGCGGGAATTCTGTTTATCAGTGTGGATATCTAAATATCTCACAGCGAGGGAGGGTTGCTGGATTATTAATGTATGATGTGAAGCCACCTGGGTCAAAGAGCTGTAATGAAAGCGTAAGCACGGTTTCAGGGTTCAATCCCCCAATGTGGATGAAACAAAAAACATATCCACTAAAGGTACAATGAGGTCCTTTGGATCATAACAACCATCCCTGATTTATATTCAGTCGATGCTTTAATAGGTCCTCAAAGTCTGTTCCTTCTGTGAGAAGCTGAATAGTAAGCATGCCAGTAGTTGTGATTATCACCCGTGAGCAGCCACAGAATATGGATGATTAATGTTTCCCTCTATCCTTCTCTTTCTGTTTGAAGTGAGGGCCTGAACCCTGCCAACACCACTGGGTAACATATTATCAATGTGATTAACAAAAAGCTCTGAGAGCACAAAATGTTCCAAACACACGACCTGACAATGTCCTCGCCAAGAGAAAAGACTGTTTGTTTGTTGAAATGCAAAAAAAAAAATCAGTTATGGTTAAAGTGTAGATAAGCTGAAACACATTTAACTATTCTCACAATTAAAAGCAATAAAAGTGTGAAGTATTCTGTTTGTACTCAATATTACTAGTTTATAACAGTTATTAATATCTTTAACATCTCAAATTATGAACTTATTTAAGTTGTTCTATGATTAATAAATGTACTTTGAATGTTAATAAGTTGCCAAAGTGCGTTAAAAAGCATAAAAACAGTGTAAATAGATTCTCCAGAAGTGAAAAGCAAACGTCAGGCTATAAACAAACAAGACCTTGTTCGCATGACTGCATGTCACCACCACTTAGCTAAAGGTGGACTAGTGTTCGACTTGATGACAGTTAGCAGCCTCGTTTAGCCACTTGTTGGCAGCCGCCTTTTTTAAGATTCGTAAAAGCTTGAGTGAGATGTTTACTTTTGTATTTTATGTCGTAGAACAAAGCGTTGAAAACTTGTCAGCTTGTGTTAACCACAGACCTTATTTCGGGCAAGAGAACAAAGACCCATCCACGAAACCATTGACGTCAAGACAAGGGAACCGGAAGTGCAGAATCGCTGACTCATGTCTGTGTCTTAGGACTCATGTCTGTGTCTTAGGACTCATGTAACTTGCAACTTTAACTACCGCTTCCTATATGTTTTTGCTACTGATTGATAGAACCCCCCCCCCCCTGGCTCCTTTGAACTGGAAGCAACATGAATTATACTTAGATGCTCAGATGTGTGTTTTATTCTCTGTAACTTTCCGTGTGGTCTTAATAAACACGACTGTTCAATATTGCAACAAGAGTGGAGGTGCTATTCATAGGTGTCAAAAAGTAAAACAGCAACACGTTTTGTTTGCCACTGTTCGTGTGATGTCACATTTTGAATTGGCCACAGCTCAACATTTTGTTGGTCATTTACTGTTCCGTACAAAAAGCATTTTTAAACTACATGGAATAATATTTTGGAAATCCAGTTTTGATTTCCACCAAAGCTATTTTGTTCTCCCCCTGCTGAGGGACGTGTGCATAACAGAGTTATGTGGTTAACATCTGCTGAGATCAAAAACATCGGAGCCTCTGGCAGCTCCTGTAGTTTCACCTACAGGGTTAGATCTACGTCAGCTGAGCTATCTGAGGAAACATCTGGTGTGAGTATTGATACAAAGCAGGACTGATGATGGGCCCGGACACTTTCACAGCCTCCCACTTCAAATAAACAATCAGCAAACAGTTGATCACAGCTTAACAGAGAAGAGGCACTTTAATATCTGACTCCACCATTCCCTCAAGCACATATTTGACTCTCTGAAAGTTGAGTACAACCCATATGAAACAAGTTCCCTGAGTCAATGAGTTTTCTGATGGTCTCTGTCAAGAAAACAACGAGTGGGTGGAATATCCATTCCCAAACGCTCAGAGGCTCTACGAGATGCATAATCACATCCATGCTCATGTACAGTTTTGTAAACATATCTGCTCATATTGCCACAGGTTTGATGTCTCCTTCCCACTTCTGTGACTAAATTAACTGCCAGCTTGAGCAGCATCTTACTCTTTCTGTCCATCCTCCTCCTCTTCTCACATGCCCTCCACCACTGATGTTCCTAAATGAGCGGGCCGTTGCAGGAGCAGCAAATCATTAAGACTGAGCAGAGAAGGTCAAGTGCTTTATAAAGACGGGGGACAATTAGAAACCCACCAAGACAATGTAGCTCTGAAAAGGTTAGCGCACCCTTCTAGCACGCACGCATTTGCACAAGCACACGCATATATGCGGCGGAGGCATTCACAGGGCAGACTCTGATGCACACGTGGCGATAAAGCAGAGAAAACACACACTAAAGAACAGATGAACAGAACAAAAGCATGCTCACGGCTGACAAAGCAAGATTGATTGAAATGGACAACCCCATTCACACTCATCCACAAACCCCAAAGAATAGGCTCATGAACATGGCCCACTTGTGTTAATAGCCAAATAGATACCATGAGTAAGATGCCAGCACACACACACACACACACACACACACACATTACACACAATCTTGGCTTCTTTTAAGAGCATTTAAAAAGACATAAGAAAATATGATCTTAATGAGCACAGGGGACAATGTTCCCATCCTGCCAATTCACTAAATTACTGTAATGCTACAAACAATATCCCCAACAGCAATTTCTTACGTGCCATTTTATGGCGCCCATTATGTCTGTCTTGCAGTTATCTGAACCGACTTCTCTTGTCATCTTTGCTGTGTTGACGAGGATGCAGATCACTTTATTATCGTGCTGGCATAGATTGTGTTCCCTTGTGATTTGAGGGTTGGAAAACTACTGCAGCGGGCGAGCTAACTGCTAACATACAAGCTAGCTTGCTAACTGCCATTTTACTCCAGAGATGTATTTGTGCCACCAGCACCTGTTTCATTACAGTTAACTGTCTGCCAACCCTGCCTCTTCTGAGGGTGGCACAATTTTGTATCTTCAGTGGTTGCTTTTAACAAAGCATGTCATGCTACGGTAGCAGCTGGATTCTTCCTAATAACAATGCCCATTGTTCATACTTCCTACCCCCCTACCGTCGGCGCATTCCCTCGAACAACAAACATCTTTGAACTCTGCCTAGATTTTTCCTCTCAACTACATACTTTGATGGTTGTGACGCTATCGCGTTGACACATCAGTCCACAGACAGACAGACGTATAAACACCTGGCAAGGTACTCAAACAACCTCTGCGGTAGTTCCTGATGTCTCCAGGACCACATTTTGCCAGGATGACTCACACAAGGTGAAAACAATTCCAGTGTTGCTATCGCGGCAGGAGAACAAGCAGTCACCAGTGTGGGGGCAGCCACCTCAGTTTGTAACCTGCTGTAATGTGATGTTACAAACTGCAAGCTTCGGCTGCCATACAAAGAGCCAAACATCTCAGTACTTTTACTCCACAAAGATACAGAACATGGAAGTAACAATGGACCTGCCGAAGGGGACATCATTATTTCCTGGGGACTGATGCGTGTTTTCTCATTTAGCTAAATACTGTGAATGGGTAAGACATGGGTGGCTTGTTGTTCTGATTTTACAGCACGTTGACAGCATGGTTAAGTCTCACCATTCTCATTAGCAGCTATTTTCGAAAGAAACCACACAAAAAAGGAGACCTGTCCACACACTGTCTTTCCCCCTCTTCATACCTGTTTTCTCATCTTCCTCCGTCTTCTTATCAACCCCCATTATTTGCATTCGGACCATCTATCCTGCTTCCAGACTGATTTCCGATGGACTGTTATGCGTGTTCTGGCTCAGCAGAGATAGCACTACTTTAATATTGAGCTCACAGCGATGTGAAAGTTCAGACAAACATCGTAGATAAGAGTCTTGGTTCTCTGATGTCTAGCTTTAGGGAAGTTTAGCTGATGTTCAGGAATACTGATTAGTCTGTGACGGAGGTGTGGGTTGAAATCTTTCACTAATTTCATATACCGAGGGAATAAAGAACAGCTTGACATTTGTTATTGGCCATACTTTAAAATGCATCACAATCAAGTTAACAAAAGACGATAGTAATGATTTTTCATGGATTTTCAGGTTTTCTATTTCTAGGAAAAACATTTACTGTTGCTCTATATCTGAGAGCAAATATGTGTGTTGGCAACTTTTAAAGCTTCGTCTTGAGGATGTTTAATGGGCCAGTTAGATAATGGTTATGTCTATAACACGCAGTGCCTGCAGCTATTCATACAGGAGTTTACACAAAACACAAAAGACTTTGAAAGACCGCTGTGCAGGGTGTCCTGCAAACCATTGTGTAACCGCCCACACTGAAATAAACAAACCAGGAAATATGTGCTTGCAAGGCCACAAAACTAAAATTGTCTTCACCGAAGTACATACCTTTACAGAGTTAATGTTTGCTCATGCTCTTATTTTCTCTCTCAAAAACAAAGTCATTTTAAGACTCATTGTTCATGAAATGGAGACTCAATGTAAGGTGTGTTGGTTATTATATTCCTGTACTTGAGATGAGGAATAATCTGGCGACATTTTGCGTTATTTTCCAATTTCACCAAGTGAAAATGATCAATTGGAATGAATTGGTTCAATTTATTTTTGGGGTTTGCCCCTCTTCCCTTCACCTGCATTGTCTTCTGTAGAGGAGAACATGCGTAAGATTGTAAAATTCATAATTTTGAACACATTTGAGATTGTTGAAAAAGGGGCAACAGTTCAGAATCACTTTTGTTTTGTAATAAATGTATAATTTGATACTGTGAAATGTGAAGTTGCTTGTAGTGATGAAGAGAAAGATAATGATAATTCAACTTTGCAGCTATCCAACACCTTTTATCCTCTTAGCCTGTTGCTTTGTTTTAACAGCACATCGACTGCAGGGTTCAATCTGACCTCTCTCATTAGCAGCAGGCGGCTATTTTCAGGAAAACTCTGACGAACGCACAAAAGTGCTGACAGACAATTGATAAAGAAAGTGGAGCACTTAGCAGCTAAAAACCTACGTCGGTTTTTTTTCTAAAAAGTAGATGGAGACCAAACTAGAGCTAAAAGAAGGTTAAATATTGGCCTTTCATTTATCAGGTGGACAGAAACATGGCTGTTCCTTAAATGTGTTATCTTCACTTAAAGGGACAGTGTGTAGGATTTGGTGGCATCTATTGGTGAGGTTGCAGATCGCAACCATTGCAGTACCCCTCCGCTCATTCCTCCCTTTCCAAGACTTTGGTGAAGTCAAAACCACGGTAACACTGTTCGCCTTTCCCCCGAGGCCGTCCATACCATAATAACACCATTTGTGGAGCAGCAGAAGTCAGACGGCGGCTGGACGGTTCCACGGTTTTGCACTCTGCCGCTCAAGTTAGCCGCGAAGATACGAAGGGTTTATTCTAAGCTATCGTTTTCAGGGCATACATAATACACTAATGAAAAGATTGTTATGAATATTATATTCCATTTCTGACATTAGATCTCCCGAAATGGCACACACCGGGGAACACAATTTGCGATAATATTTGACTAATAGAAGGCTGTGTGTTTGTTGGCGTGTTGTGGAGTTCTATTTCCCCCATGTGGCCGCAAATCAATTAACGTAGCTTAAAAGAAAAAAAGGTTTTACGTTAAGAGTTAAAGTAGGAGTTCAGTAATAACTGTAGTCAATCAAGTTTCAGAGATATACAGTAGACTATAATAAGAACGATCTGAAACAGACAATGACGTGGCGACGATGCACACACATACACGCAAACAGCTCCAGCCCCTCCAGGCTGCATGTTCATAATGTTTACAACGGTCTGCTACTCATGGATGAAATGTAAAATCATTTGTCAGATATTGGAATCTGTTCCTTGTCCCTCCTCCTCCGTTCTCTCTTCTCCTCTCTGCATCTCCCTCTTCTGTGTCCTCCACTCATTGTCAGCTCACCTTATTACTTCCACCCCACCTCCCCACGGCTTTTACTTTTCCCGTCATGTGTCTTTACCTTTTTTTTTCACTTTTGATTGTTCCATCTCTGTCTCTTTCTCCGTCCGTCTTTCAGGGTCATGGTATATTTCCCTCGGTGTTTGCTCACAAGATTATCTCGTGTCGGCGAGCTGGCCCTCTGGTAGAATTAATTGCATCAAACACCGATAACGGAGACAAGGGGAAGGGGAGGGGAGGCGCTGATTACATTCGGCTTCAGTCAGATAAATAGCCTCGACTAACAACAAACACCATCGCTAATATCCTTCCAGCTTACTTTTCTTTTCGTTTGCCTCTTTTGTATCCAGCCCACCTCTTTCTTTCTCTCTGCTGTGAAGAAACAGTAGTTCTCTCTGATTCATTCTCCTCTTAACCTCGAGCAAAGAAGTTGTTTGCTTAATTACGTGTTAAAATCTAGTGACAGTATCTTACTCGTACACACACACACACACACACACACACACGCACACACACACACACAGGCTAATACCCAGCTACAGCGCCTCTTGAATACACAGAAGCATAGAGACACGCATGTAAAACCATATTCATATCCAATCACTGTCAATCTGTCTGCAAACATGCACAGTGTTCTCCTTCCAAAGCACACAGAAAACCATGTTCATATCTCATCAGCTGCATGTATGCATGTAATACCATAGCGCTTGGAAGATGCACACACACACACACACACACACACACACACTTTAGCTCTTTGTATCATGGGATAAAGACAGCAAACATCTCTCCAAATGAATTGAAATGCCGTTGATAGCAACACACTGCTGTAGACACAACAGCAGTGGGAGAATGCAGCCCGGTGATTGTTTCTGCTCCACTACTTCTTCTTCTCTGACTGTCTCATACGTCCAGGCTTGTGTGACATAGTTCAGGATTAGCAAACAAATTCACCCTCTCAGAGGCCTCGTTTACACACTTTAGTGTCGTATCCAGATACATTTCAGATGCAGTCTATGCACCCATTTACCACATCTGCATCTCCATTCACATGCAGATATGTAACTCTACAGTCCAGAGGAGGGTCAGTGGAAACAACGCTGCAGTTCAGGAGGGAGAAGTCAACATTTCATTTGAGTATTTTTCTTAAATTTTGACTCGTTTCAAACCAAAGCCTGGGGGAGTTTGAGCAGTTCAATATTAAAGTAATACTAGTTTTTTGGTATTATTTACAGCGGGCTGTTTGGTTTTGGGTACCTACCAAGTCTGCCCGAGATATCATCAAAGTGTCCAAGGAGAGAAATGGTAAAACTTCACCCTAGAGGAAAGTTTTTTCTCTTCTCACATCCACAGTCTAATCTCCCAAAGCATCTCATAATACAGGACCGATAGCGCTCCGGTAATTTTCCTCAAATTCTCTCACAGTTCCCTGCAGAGCCACAGCGCGCTTGATGAAAATGCTCTTTGGTAATCCCCATGATAACAAAACAAATTCTCATTTCTAAAATCAGTGCCGTTTAAGCACCGGTTTTTCATTCATGCGGGTCCATAATCCGTTATCATTGATTTGGCTTTGGTGAGACACGTCCTCTCCATGGGGCAAATATACATGATAATTATACATCCTATCATGTCTGACCAGTAAACAGGTTCTGAAGTGCTGTAGCTTCAATATGAAGCTGTCTTTGTGCCCCAGCAGACACATATTCAGTTATTACTTGATATTAAAACCCCTCGCAGAAGCGGCAGTGATTTCAGTTGCGTATCTGGAAACTGCTTCAGTGAAATTGTCAAAGAGGGTTGAGCTCTTAGATTCATAAACAGGAGAATAAAAGAGTGTGTGCAGCAGTTTGTATTATTGCTTGAAAAGAGAAAAGCCGTAAAAACAAAGTGATTGAAGGACATGTGCAGCATGCGGACTCCAGTTTGACTTCATCCAGCTGCTTCCCTTCAGTCATTCATATCCTTGATGGTCTGAATATCTGCTTATAAGTAGAACATAGAGTGCACGCTATGTAGTGAGCAACCAGTCAATGATTCCCATGTTTCCTTCTCACGCCGAACTCGTCAAATACTGCCGTGTGGTCAGTGTCCCTACGCTTCCAACTATGACGCTACAGTTTCCCCTGTAGCGTCAGTTGTGGTGACGGCGTGTCAGTTACCATTTGTTACATGTAGAGTATATTTTCAGAATAAACGTTTCTATTCGCAGTAATACGAATAAAGGCATCAACCAATCACATTGTGCGGAACATTTTTAAACAACACGGCGGATCCAAACTGGTCCCAACGAAGACTGCAGACGTTGATTCCTCCTTTCAACCTTGAGAAAGGCAGAGCAGACCACATCCACTCCTCCTGTTCTTACCTTTCACAATAAAAGCCCGAGACATATACACTGTGTAATTGTTAACCAGAGGGAACTCAAGTTCAGTCAGAGCATTTTGCTAAAAGGAAGCTCTTTGAACTTTGACAAAGTGCTGCAACGGTAGCAGATTAGCATCACCGCCGGTGTGAATAGTTTTGATACAAAATATTCGCAGTTGAGTATTTAGCATTTTCCTCTAGTTTATTTGTAACGCCCTTTTGGCTAGTTAATGAGTATATGTACTGGATCGCTGCTGTAGCGCAACAACAACTGAGTGCATGATGACCATTTGCTTATTTTTTAAATTTGAACCTATGACATGACTACACATATGTATGTGTACAGATGTATATGTGATATGATTGTAGTCACTTTTAGCTCTGATCCTAATGTGACTGTGTGCTTCTACAAAAGTGAATTGCAAAAACATCACAGACTGATTAAAGGTAGCTGTATCAAAGATATCAGATCTCATTTTAAAGTTTTTATCTACTAATGGAGATAAATTGGTTTTGTAATATATCAGTGAAGATGTTTCTTCATGCTTGAACGATGGCGGTAGAAAGTTTGTGAGTAAAACAGGCTGGAAACAAGAGCCTAATTTAACTACTACCCACGCTTAGCTTTACTTTAATTCTAACTTTTAAAATTATGATTTTTTTTTAAACATCTTTCTTCATATGTGGTTTTTAAATCCCCCATCGTGCTCCGGCAGCAAAAATAATCCAAGTCTGTAATATCTTTCTCCTCATGTATTCCTCAAAGGTATGCTCTTCTTCTCCGTGTTGAATAGTCTTTGACATGAGAAAAGAACTGAGTAACCTACGACAGCATCTTAACCAGCCTATGAATATGATGAACACGGTAAACTCTTGAATTTCTTGATGGATTCCTTGATCCGGAATGCCTTCCAGTAAAATTGAGTTGGTACATGTTTACCATCGGGAGATGAAGGGCTTCACCTCTATGAGCCTGGCAACATGACTGCAGATCGTATCCAACTGAGCAACACAGGGAAATCCAGTGTTAAAATGTAACATTTGAACTGTGAACAATTAATTATGTAGGCTGAGCAGAACTACACTCACAGCAGAGAGAAAGAGGGTTATCACACTGACAGCATCTTATTTATTTTTTTACTTGACACATGCAGTTGTAACACAAACACGTCTATCTCTCCTGGTATCTGCCCTGCGATCACAGCACAGTCAGATGTGTGTGTATCTGTTTGCGTTTGAAACTCCTCCGTTTTAAATTTGTGTAATAAAGATTAGCTAAAGAGAAAGTTAAGGTTCACACTGACGTCTTTCAGGATTTGACTCAGAAAAAAAACGTAGATATTTGTAATTGCCTGCTTTAACACAATGTGTTGAAACAGATCGTTGAAACTAAACTTTTAACTTTTTCAACATCTGTTGCTTCACTGTTAAATATTACGTTTCTGAAATATTGTTATCTCCAAGCAACCGCAGCACCCACTGAAATGAATCTAATCAACAAAACTTAATTGTTCTATGTTAAGTGAACAACCCTAACTCATTGTTACATAATTACCCATTTTACTTTACACCACGTGGATAGCACACAATGGTTGCGGTTATGTCTAGGCAAAAAAAACACAGAAATGGCCGCAGTAAGGGTAAGGCAACAAAAGCTTTGGGAAAAACATCACGATGTGGCTTAAAATAAGTGACTCGACATTACTTTGTATTCCACGTCACATGTGCAGAGCGTGGCATGTGATCACATTGTAGTCAGCACAGACTACATGGCGTACAAATGACACACAAAGAGCAAGAACTGTGTTCTTAATGCACGCAAAATGACGGACAAATTGTTGTGTCATTCATACGTCAGTTGGTGAGAGCGGGCTGGTTTGCGATGTTGAAACAGAACTGTAATTAGGTGTGCAGGTATGAGAAAACATGATGTTTTAACAATAACAGTACGACGCATTAAGATGTACAGGCATTTGTTTTAAAAGAGATCTTGGTTGAATCCAGAAGAGTTGCATTCTTCTTCTGACTATTTTTGCTTCGCCATGTCCACTGTTTTCTTCCACTGTGGAACAACGCGTGTCAGACCTGCTGCAGAGGTTATGTGCTGCAGGCAAATGTCAGCAGAAACCTCTGCTGGAGTTCACAGCTGTAGAAGTGAGGTGCTTCTTTGGTGGACGTGCATGAAGCTTTCATGAACTGCATTTGTGTCAACATTCAGCTGCACTGAGAATCCATTTCAACGGCGTTTTTTGGTAGGATGTCATTGAACTACAGTTACATTGTGTTTTATCTTGCATTTTGCCCGCGTTAGTGCTGCATTTAGTGTATGTGTTGCTCACGGTGCTCAACATCTGAGTTCCCACGTAACAGCAACCAACAACAAACTTGTCCCATCTCATCCTGTCACGAATTCCCCTTCATATTAGTTTGTTTTCATCCTGTCTGCTTGTTTAATTAACTATCCTGTCATTTCAGATCCTACCATTCACACCCGATCATCTCTCATTCCCCTCACCTGGTCCTCCACACCCATCTCACCTGCAGCCCATCCCCTCATTAGCCCTCACTATTTAGGTCCCCTCTCTTGCACTTGTTCCCTGCCAGATTGTCTTGTGTGTTTTTGCCAAGTTGGGTATGCAGAATGCAAACCTGCACTGTGGCTTTGTAGTACAAGTATGAATCAGAGGCTTGACGACCTCAAAAAGGCATCGTAGCTCCAGTGAGATCTCAGTTTCTTTTGGTCATTAGTTTTTCTCTTTTGTTTCTCAGGAGAAAGAGCTCAAGGATAGCCAGGCGGACTTGATGATGCTGAACACCAATAAATCACTACAACCAGACGGCGCTGTAAAGAATGCTTTGACAACAGCAAGAGGGAGTTATGAAGAGTTAAGGAGAGTGAGTCATATCTATTTGTCAAAATTGAATGCAAGCTTTTTAAGCCCTTCATACCAGAGGCTCAAGTGGGAAATTTAGCTTGCATCCTGGGAACCAGCCTTATTAAAACACAAGTATTCTTGTGGGGACCCACTAGCCAAAAGCCTGAGACCCGTTATAAATCTCATCCCGTCTTTAAAAGGCCTTTGTTTAAAATAGCACCAGAGAGGGTGGTTTTTGTAATGTAAATATCGGCACAGTAATGATGGAATGAGTGGGAGGTGAGTATGGCTGACTTCACGACCAATAATTCAAATATCAACGCATTCAAGTTTGCTACAGCTTTGATACCGTGGTAGCCGATGCACACATGTGTTGTACAATCTGTCAATTTCTCAAATTGCCCTCATGAGACAAGATGAAAGATGAGCGTCATTTACTTGGTCTGTGGTTGCCATCATCTCTCACCACTCCCTATTGAACGTGGTGTTTCCTCGTAGTGGGGGTGACACAAGACCAAACCCTGGATGTAGATTATCACGATCATAACACTGCGTTTGTTCTATATTTACACAATAAGCCATGACATGTGAGTTGGTGGACTAAACTAATGAAATGTTACGCCAACGCGTAGCATTTAGAGGAATCTATCGACCAAAATATAGGATTGAAAAAAAAAACGGTATAATAATGCTAATCATTAACAATAGCACAAGGATTGCATGGGTGAAGTATGAATATTGATTGTCAGATACCTTTTTTTTAAAAACTCAAGGTATTTGTCAGGGTGCAGGCTGCTGGCTAAATGTCCGACTGCGGCACTTTCTGTAGTCAGCTATTGTTTATTGCTATCTGGACGTCTTAATATGATCTTTTATATCGACATTTCCACTGTGGCAACTGAAAATGTGCTCTTGCATTGTGTGCAGAACGCAGCATTTATGTTGTTGGGTACTTCACAAAGAAGGAGTAAAACTCCTGGAGCTCTTAAGAAATGAACATAGACTTTACGTCAGAAGGGGACGTACGGCCAAAAACGCCAAATTCGAAGCTTCAAAACTATAGTTCACAAACCAATGGGTACACTTTGTTCTTTGAACTTTGTGTACTTTGAATGTTTTCCAAATATTTTCAAAAGTTGTGTATCTGAGTCTCTATCCATGGGGGGTCTCAAGGACAATCTCGAGATCTATTCCAGACTATCACAGGAGCAGAGCCAAGCTGCAACAAACATTGTTTGCAAAAAATGGCCTTGACATGAGTGTTATCACCGAACAGCCATGAAGCTTATTTTCCAGCTAATGATCTCATTTCGATAATTGGAGAGACAAGACCGAAAAAAAGAGTTCAGATTCTACAGCCGCTCATTATCTTATAAGCTATTAGCCTAATTGAGAAACAACTTGTAATAGCCTGATAACTATTATCAGGACAATGTTAGGTGCATTTTATTTTTAAAGATGTGACACAACCGACCACAAATAGCTGATTAACTGAGGCTTTCAGAGTGGATGTGCATGTGTGGGTGTTTCATTTACAATATTATTTGCTCACCAAAATCAGAAAAAAAAGATAAGGGAAGTACGTTTGTAACATTTTAGCACTAATGCAGATTAAATAAAAGATGAAGGTTTCAGCCACTGCTACAATTAATGCTTGAATGCAGACCGGTGTGCCTCTGTGTTACACCGAGTGCATAAGAGAGAAAAGAGCTATGAGACAGAATTACTCGAATTATTAGAAATAAGTGATGGAGCTCATTACCATGAATCTGTACTGTACATTTGACATGGCAAAGAATTGAAGAACGGATGACAGTGACCCACAAGACACATAGTTCAAGCTCTTGTATTAGACAGCTGTGACCGTGAGCAGGTTGAAATCCAGTTGTTATAAACTGTTCTCTTCATCGATGACGAGCCAAACGTGTTCAAAATGTCCGCCGTCGACTCCACTCCGCTGGAGGTCAAACCGAGAGCAGTGCCTTTTTTTAAATGAGTGCACACGCTCACATTACTCTTTGAGTAATCTGCACAGACCCCCCCCCCCCCCCCCCCCCCCCATAACAGAGCTCCGGTTTTTTTTTAACATGAATCTGACGCGTGGAGCTTTTTTTAAGAGCTGAAATTATTCCCCAGAATTCAGACCCAGCAGCGTGAAGCCATAACGCTTTAATGGCCTGACAGAGGAAATTTGTGCAGAAGCAATATACTCAGGCAGTGTGAAAATGTTGTGTAATGTCTGTACATTGACTCAACACTCGCTCTCTCTCTGCAACATACCATTTGTTCCGCGGTCGTGCCAACCACTCAGTTGGTATATCAGTTTTAGTGCTGCATTTAAGATTATTAGATCATCTCTAAAATAAGCTCACGTCTGGTTCCCTTTAAAATTGCGATGGCGAGAACATCACATCTTTATGATGTGTCCACTTCTTATCGTGTGCTTTCGGCGTGCATTGTCACAGTGCGATGTATTCCTCCGTGACCACCCATATGCGCGCCTGTCCCCGCTGTCTCAGTTGGAATTTTTGGTTAATTAGCCACTCGGAGAGTTGTAAACGAGTGGGGACGCACCGTTGATTAAAGTGTTATTTGGATGATGAGAGCATCTTCAAAGGGAGCTGCACTTTAAGCGTTAGCAGAATAATTACCAGCCTGCCGGAGTAATAGGCCCCATGGACAGACGGGGAGAGGACACACAAACACGTGCAGACATGGCTGCACATCCCTACAGCAATGTGCAGAGAAGAACAGATTTTCAGGTTAAACTGCTGTTTCTTTTCTACCTTCAAATGTAAAAGGACCTTTCGAAAAAGGATCTTCATCCACGAAAGCATCACTCGGTTGCACACGGACAAACACACACACTCACCGCAGAGGGTGTTGGTGGGAGACTGGAGTGTAATAAGACATTACTTCTTCATTTGGTGCCTGCAGGGACCGCAGTCTCTCCCCCTCACCAGCCTCTCTTCTTTATTTCATCCATCATTTGTCACTGTTTGTCAAAGAATAGAAAAACAACTGAGAGCACTTAAAGGTATCATTCATCTTCCTCTGCTCTGTCTTTGATCTGTTTGTCTTTTTCTTCTCTTACTTCGTCTCCTACCGACACATATTCTCTCCCTCCCCGAATGTTTGTCCGTCCCTTCAAACCTCTCTGTCCTTTGTCTTTCTTTATTTCCGTATGAACACGTTGAGTGGGTGAAATGCAAGTTTTCTTTCCTGTCATGTTAGCGGCTGATGTATGGTCACCTGTTTATCTGGCATGGGTGTTATGGTTACTTCTTGCAAACAGTTTACTTTGAATGGAATGTCATTTTAGAAACAAAAGTAATTAACTCAGTGCCTCACCTGGCTATCGCTCCCTGCTGAAAAACCCTTCCTGTATCTCTACATTCAAAATAACACTTTATATGCATAACCTAAAACTCTGGCCCTCCCACTGCAAACTATCAGCTTTGAAACGATAAAAACCTCTTGTCTCAGCAGGAGGGGGCGTACCTCCGCAGCCACCTTCAGAGTCTTGAATTTTGATTTAGTATGTAGGTTCTACGAATCCATGACTCATCATGTCATATAGAAAACCTATTTTATGACAAGAATGTCATTAAAAATCTTTGTCTTCGCGTTTCTTTCGTTTCTCTCTCTTTGTATCAGCAGACACCAATGGCTTCTCATTTTAAGTCTCGTATCAGCTGCAGCTAATTAGGATTAATTCGGTTAAGTCTATTGGCCAAAGCACAAAAGGGAAAGTCGCTGTTGTCGGGCTAATGTGCTCTCTGCAATCCAGTGAAAACTTAAAAAAACTAGACCTAGATTTGATGAGGGAAGTGAAACAATTCCAATTCAATAAGTGGATTTGTAAGTGGAATCAAATTGAATAAAAGGCTGTGAAATCCCAACCCTAATGACACTAAAATGCATGTATGTAATTCAGCCTTTCTCAAACAGCCAGTGTATTAGCTACAAAAATGAGAGGATGTGCTGCGTTGCCACATGTGACTAAAACGCGGAGACAGTGATCGCCGCTGAGAGCGATGAGCCGCTGAGTGAAACACATCAGCCGCCCTGTCAGTGTGAACGTCAGGGAGGGCAGGTAAGGTCAGAGCAGTGAAGACCAAAGCTCCCAGCGCAGCGAGAGGCTGCCCGCTTCAAACACGCAAGAGCCGGCGAGCTGCACACAAATCAGACACAGCAAATGTCATCGCTCCTCAATTGTAATGTATCGGACGATTGCACTGTGATGAAAGCATCTGCAGTGGTGACGTGTTGTTCAGGTGACGCAAGCTCTGCTCTGTTTATGCCTGACATTAAGTAGCAATGAGCAGGTAGTGGTTCTGATTATTGTGTCAGTCAGTCCAAACATTGATATTAAAGAGGGTCCAAGCACGAACAACACGTTCTCATTCCCAACTATTGAAATTCGACGCTTGGTTATTAGACTGCTTCAAACTATGCTGCTCTAGGAACCTCTCTAGTGTCAGTTTCGGACGTGTCTGCGACGTTTCAAACTTATAACATGAGTGTCACGTGTCTTTTCAAAATAAAGTTCTGCATTCACAGGAAACGTACAGTTTCTGCTTGTTACATGCATTCTTTTCAAAATAAACTTCCAACCTAGGTTAACTTAGTTCTTAGGTTTTGAAACCCAACTGAATTACTTGGTTAAGCTTCAGAAAAGATTGTGGTTTACTGTGTAAAATAACTACGCTTCTCATGTAACTGCCATTATTAAAATCCAGAACTAAACTAAACTAAGGTAAAATAAGTCAACAGGTTGGTTTCCTGCGCGACACGACTAGTGGTTAGTGGCTTTTTTCTTCAAAGGTGTAATTTAGATTTTGTTTCATATTTCTTCTCATTATTATCGACCAAGATCTTCCTCATTATCAATGTTTTGGTTAATTTTGTAAAAAGGAAATACGTTTAATGAAACCTGAAGTAAAGAGGTAAAATAGACACCAAAGTATGGTTTACATTGTGTACTCTCCCTTGTCTTTTACAAGTGCCTTTATCATCCAATGTGTCTTAGAAACCTTTTGTATCTGTCAGGATTCTTGTCTCAGAAACAGTGTCGTGGTCACTAACTTTCTTTTAACCTTCTCATTTATTTGCATCTCCTGTTAAAAGGCATGACCATTTCTTCCTGTAAATTGTGAAAACATACCAGTGGTGTCAACTGAGACAAACACTCTCGCTGAGCACTCAGTTATTTAAATTAAATCAAGTGTGTGTGTTCAGCACGTCCACATTTATGATACCAATTTTGGTGCAAATTGGACAGCAGGTGACATTTGCTATCAACACACCAATATGTTATTCAAATGTCATCGTTTGGCATGCTAATCCAGTACCGCCATACTAAATCTGGTTTAAATCTAAAGACACATTTATAATTAAATGTTCTGCTTGTGCAAAGGTAAGAGCAAAGTAAATCTTCACAGCATTGCTTTTTCACTTCTACATGTTGCACGTCCAGTCCTGTGAGCTGTGTCAGTGCTCCTGCGCTCTCACTTGTAGAACTGATTTTTCTTGCTCGTCCAGTGGATCATTGCAACAACCTTCCTTTTCCTTTAAATTCTTGTGCTACATAACAAGGATGATGTAACAAGCCTTGTACCAATTTGAGCTACTGTCCCTCTTGTTTATATCGACGGTCAGAGCTAAAATTTTGTGTTTGAGTGGGAGAAAAGAAAAAGCATTCACTCTGATCATAGGATTACTCCTGTCTCCACCACTGAAAGTCCAGTCTCACCAGCCTTTAGCACAATCTGAAACTAGGCCGGAGATAAAGCGAAGTAAACAGGAATCAGGTGCCACTTGTCTCATAAGTTTGCCCCTCACCTTGCCACCCCTTGACTTTGGTTGTACTCCGGCAATCATGAAGGCATTTCTGTTTTTTTCCCCCCATGTAGTTGAGAGTGACAACAAAGGAGAGCAAAGATGACAAGCAAGGTCATGAGCTGAGTTCCAACCTATTACTTCTGGAGTGTGTGCCTGAGCCCGGCGGATGCCCAGAGGTAGATTTCTTTGGCTGTTGAAGGAACACGGTTTTTGGTTGGAGTCATCTGGGGTTAGATTTGACTCACCGGCAGACAGACAAAAACATCACTGCCTCCAACTCTGTTTTCCACAACATGCCCGACTGTCAGCTCTCTGCTCTCTACCTGCCAACCTGTCTGTGCTGTAAAGGAGCTCATTTTCAGCTGCACCGTGCACAATACCGGTTTAGTTGGCCCCAAATTAAATACGCTTTGCAATTCATCAGAGTTGAAGCATTAAGGACGGTTGCCAATCCAGAAATAGCACCCATTTGACATTCACCCTTAAACTTCCCCCAAGGACTCCATGGTATCCTCCACAACTAACCCAGCTGTCATTTCATTGCCACTGTGTTTGCTGACACTGACCCTCTGTCTGGCAGCCTCTGTCAAATGAAATGAACTAAAACAGTATACGAAAGAGTTCACTCAGTGGATATATGGAATATCAGTGGCAAAAATGACAGGTGCCATGACACTCGCTCGTTGTCATTGTGAATTATGCTGCCATATACAACTTTTTGAACATTAGAATATCAATACTAATATATCTGTCTGTGCCTCTGACACTGTTTGAGCTTTGCTGTGGCTTTGAAGGTGAGGCTTGCATTCACAGAGCAGTGTATCAACATCACTGGTGTATAGAAACTAAAAGGCAAATTGTGCAGCAGATAATCAGCACTTGAAGTGTTAGGAAGCAACCTCAGCATTATGCATTTTATTATCGCACATTGGTAGAGCTTTCGTGTGAACATGACCAACAGAGGGGGAGGAGGGTTTAACCACACTGAGGTGCATCAAAGAAAAAAGTGTTATGAACAAAAGTATTTGATGATTTTTTTTTTTTAATTGGCACGATGATTCCACTAAAAAATATACCGTTAATTATTTGGGTTTGTCCGGTTTTTTAGTGCAGGCAACATTAATGTCTGTGGTAAATGTCATGGTTAAAAGGGAAATACCTTTTAGCCATGGTTAAATTGTAAAATACCTGACCAATAGTTGTCGAGATATTTAACTTTGAACCAAAAATCTCGACATGCGAGTGGTGCTAGAGGAAAGGTCAAAGGATCACCAAAGTCCCTGTGATTCATCCACTGTGGACTATACTTCTATAACAAATTGAATTCCAATCCATTGAGGAACCCGTAAGTAAGTCAACAAAAGGTCACATCATCATCTGAAGACCAATTTTATCCGTACAAAGTTCATGCAATCCGAAATATTTCAATCAGTACAGCAAATTGGTGGAGCAACTGAACAATACCACGCTCCATGTGTGACTTTTCAACCAAAAATCAACGACAACATTGACATTATTCAACAAAACGGCTCGAAAAACAATGTCCTTGGTGGATATACCGATGCGTCAGACAGGTATTGAATGACAGCAAATCACACGGGTGAATTTCAGCTCAGTTTGTTATCCTCAACATAACTGGATGAATGGAGACATTGGAGTACTGCTGGGCCATTTAAGAACATCTGATGTTTTAGCTTTGGGTCGTACAGATTATTAATTCTGTTCTAAAAGTAATGCACTAGCTATTCAATAATAGAATGTCTTAATTATTATCTGATTTTGCATGTACTGTATGTTGAAATGGCCAAAGAGTCCAGTTTTCAGAGATACTGCAGGTCATTGTAAAATACCTTACTTTCAAAGGAACTAGCTGATGTCCAAAGCTTAAAAGTGTCAGTGTTGAGTCCAACTTTCCCCATTCATCATGAAGCACTGGTTAAGTTCTAAAGCTGCTGATTTACAGCAAATGTCTGGAGCACTTAGAGGCCTGTTTGATCAGCTTCACATTCTTGTCAGGGAACTGCTCATTGTTCCTGTGTCCTCCACGGAGCTCAAAAGACATTTCAGTGCACTTAGACAACCCTCGATGTGGTGCAGATGTTAAATATTCCAACAGGGGGGAATTGACAGCTGTTTGAGAGTTTGTCACAGTGATTAAAGAGCGTGGAAAAGGTATTTAATCTATGTTTATAATAAAATGGTAATGTGCATGTTGGAAACCAGTCACAGCTGTTCCAGATACACTGACAAATTCCTGCTAAACTAGCCGGTAAATCGATTTCTGAATAGCTCAGAGGTGAGAAATAAGCATATCTACATCAATCTTAAAATTGTTTAACTTTATAATGTTCAGGTATTTCCAAAGGTGCAGAGTTTAAAACAAAATACACATTTTAACTTTAAAACACGGCGCTCCATGATTGGCTGATTGGTCTGGTTTCCATCTGCCAGGCTCATTTTCATTCTCAGTGCATGATTTCCAGACTAATATCTGACTGGAATCACTGAGCTTGTGAGATTAAAGCTGGCTTCTGTGGGGCTGGACGGGGGCTCATCCAGGCTGCATTAGGCTACAGTACAATATTTAATTGCCTTGGGACTGTACGCCATCCTCCATGAGAGCATCTGCCTGACCAGTTGCTCCATCTGAGTCTAATAGCGGTCTGTATCTGATTGCATTATTATATGAAACCTTTTTAATTAGCTTTTTAAAGTAGCATTAGTCATTTTTTTGGGCCACTTGGGGGCAGAGGAACAAGTCGTGAACCAACACACTCTCATGCATACAGTGTCTTTTCAAAAGAAGCTTTCAAGGTTCCTAGGTTACGTTTTTAGGTTTACTTGGTTTGGTCGAAGCAACAACTTGGTTAAGTCTAGCAAAATATTGTGGTTTGGGTTAGAATTGAATAACCTAATTGGGTTAGGTATAGAATAACACTTGTGTAACTTACTTACGTTAGTTAAGCATGTAAGTTACGTAACAAAAGAAAAAATTGATTTCATACATCCAGAACTCAGCTGCCCGTCTGCTCACCCACTCCCGCACCAGAGACCACATCACCCCAGTCCTTCAAAACCTCCACTGGCTCCCCATACAGCAAAGAATCCAGTTCAAGCTCCTCCTCATCACCTACAAAGCCCTCCACAACCTTGCCTCTTCATACCTTTCGGACCTCCTGTACCATCACATTCCCAACCGCAACCTCAGATCTGCTGACGCCAACCTCCTTACCCCCCCTACTCTGTCCAAGCATCGGACCTGGGGGGACAGGGCCTTCTCCGTTGCTGCCCCCTCCCTCTGGAACTCCCTGCCCCAACACCTCAGACATTCTTCGTCACTTGCCACTTTCAAAACTGCACTTAAAACTCACCTATTCAAATCTGCTTTTAACCTCTAAAGTCAGTCATGTATGTTTTCTTTCTTTCTTTTCATGTTTATTTTATTTTATTTTATTTTTTTCTCACTGTTATGTCGTATATTTTGTTCTTATTATAAATGCTTCTATTGTTTCTGTTTTTAACATGTAAAGTGTCTTTGAGTGCCTTTTAAAGCGCTATATAAATAAAATGTATTATTATTTATTATTATTATTATACGTAAAAAGGTCTGGCTCTTTAGCTGCTAAATGCTCCTCTGCTTCATCCGTCTTATCCATTGTACCGACAGTTGTCCCCATGAGGCTGCTTCAGACCGCCGTGAGCCACCAAAAGTGTCTAGAAATCCCTTTCGCAGTTACTTTATTTAAAACATAATCAATCGTATTGGCCAAACCCCTCGCAGAACTTTCACATTTGACCTTTATAAAAGGCCTATTGAACTGTATTTGATGACAGATGATTGATCTTTAAGCTCCCCCAATGTTTTTACTGTTTCTTACTCCTGTGTAATTTGTCATTCATGTTGATTGTGGAGAAGCCAAAGAAGACACGTTTCCACATTGTGGACAGTAACGTTTCTAACTAAATAACTAAATGGTGTGGTTGAGTGAGAGTGAATCAAAAACAGTAATAACAATAAAGTTGCCGGCCGTGAAACCAAAGCTGAACGATATTTAATGGCTGTCAAGACCTGAGAGGAGTTCCAGAGTCAGGTGAATATTCTCTGCGGGCTCGTCAATACGATCAGCGCCTCAATTCCATATGATTTGATCATGTTCATATAAAAATATTGATTAGTGCAGTTCTAAGATCCATGTTGCTTTTTAAAATCTAACAGACACAAATGGTACTAGAAGGCGCTTTTATTTATTAAGTGTCATAAACTACCACCTCAGCTCAAACAGCATGGAATGTACACAAATCCGTCCTTCGGAGTCTTGCTCGTGGACTCTTTTAAGGACATCTCAAGAGGAAATTCGGCAAAAAACATCCAGATTTTAAGCCAAACACCTGTAAGCCATCACTCCTAATTGTTTTATTCTGAATTATATCTCAAACACGACTTTAAACGCTTTCAATTTCAGTTTTCCTTTGATGCAACCTGACATTTCATCCTCATTTGTGTCTCGTGTTATCAGACACTGAGAGGAAGATGCATGCCATATTTAAACTCTATTCATTAATTACCACCGCAAGATTCACTATACCAGTAAGTGCTTATTCCTAGATGGTAGGCATCACACACTTACAAACATACACAAAAACACACTTTTACTGGTGCACATATGTATAGAGACACGTGCCATACACACACATGCCACAAGCCAAGAATGGTGTTTTATAATTTTTATTTTTTATTTTTATGACCCTGGGAGTTGACTGCAATTATAAAACTCTTGTGTGCACTTTGACTTCGATTGATTTCCATTATGAAGCTCGTGCTAGCATGCTAGGCCTCTCCCTATGATCCTGCAGTCAATCTCTTTTCCATAACCAGCATGAGGCCACATTGCTAATACAGTTAGCATGCTGACAGTCGGTATTCACTGTGTGTGTGTTAATGCCCCATTCTGTGCCGGGCTGAGGAAGCACCAAGCCTGTTCATGTTGGTTTCCCACATTAGAGGCTAATAGTTTTAGCTGTGTTCGTGAAGTCCATTCAGATCCTGCTGTGAACATTGATTTCAATGTTTTACTTCTCAGTGTGTGTGTGTGTGTGTGTGTGTGTGTGTGTGTAAGTATGTGAGTGTGTGTTTGCTCTTGTTACCTCCCGAGGTGCATCACAGAGCAGAGCAGTCAGACTGACCACAAAGAGAAATAGTTTTAACCCCTTTGTTTATTTTCATTTTACTAAACAAACTGATTTCAACTTTTTGTTTCTCTCAGAGAGAAGAGTAGAGAGATTTGGCCCCAAACAAAACAGCGGTGTGTGTGCAGTGAGTTATCAAGGTTCTTTAATCTTGGAATTGTACTTCATCCCTCACATGCCAAAATTAAAAAAAAATTAAAAATATTTGTTGGTTTGTTTTTTACACAAAGCTCAAAGAGAGAGAAGATCAGTGGTGGAAGAAGTACTAGAAGGAGTAATACCACTGTGTAAAAATCCTCTGTTTCAAGTAAGAGTGTCGCAATACTGACCATGATCATTTAAATGTGTTTCTGTCTCAGTCCTACAAAGCCCCACAAAACTGACAATAAACAAAGGAAACTATGATTTTCACTGATAGCAGTAATTGTATTTTGTCAAATGAGATATTGCAATGATATCATTGTTGTGAATTGTTCTGGCCACGATAATCGTATCGTGAACATTCGAGTTCCCCCTCGGGTAAACAGTGTTGGCTCCGTCTGCGCTGTTGCCTTTGTTTGCGCTGCTATCACCGTTAGCTGGGAGCCGCCGGCTCAGCCGTCGCTATGTTGGGAGTCGTGTGGAGGCAATAGATGTACTCCGAAATTCAAATTTAGCACCTTTTAACTACAAAAAGTAAGAGTATTCAATATGCATTAAATAAATACATTTCAGAATAATACACATGATAATACTGGATTATGAATAGTGATGCATTAAGGTGAAAGCTCCACTAATGTTGCAACTGGTAAAGATTGGGCTAATTTAAATTTCTTTGCTATCTTGGATCAAATTGATGTTGAATTTATTTAGTTTGCATTTAAAGCACATAAATATAGATACTGATCCCCCTTTTCCAGACTTTGTTCAGAGTGAATGACAACAAAAACAAAAACAACAGCAGGATAGAAAATAATGCAAAAGTGTTTCACCTCCTCTTCCATGTACACCACGCTTTAGAACATCTGATAATGTATGTCTAAACTGTACACTCGTATTGCAGCACAGCCTGGATTCTACGACAGCAGATGTTGCTTTTTTTTCAAAGCAGAAAGCTGAACCCCCTCCGTGTCATTAAGTAGCTATTCTTACCTGCAGTATAAGAGGAAAGCAGCACAGATTATCTACATTAGGGAAATGTTGTTGACAGTCATGTAAAACATGAAGAGGCTACGACATCTGCCTCGCACGCAAACACAATGCGGGACGGATGTGAAGTACAAGAAGCCACATGTTGCTGTTTCTTCTCTCTCAAATGGACTAATTGAGCTTCTCCACTTAGTCTCAAAATAAACCACTTAGTGGATGTTTTTATCCAAACACTTTGCATAGGATAAGTGCTTACAATTTCACCCCTTCGCTGTGATTCGGGCCCAGCTGTGATCTCTCAAATGCTCTTATTTCATTGGCCAACTTCTAACAAAGTTCCCTCTAGAGGTTGTTGTCCGCAGTCCAGCAGAATGGAAGCCAAGTAAATGTGGTAGGTAACAGATAAACGTTGTCTGCTTACAGGAACCACTGCAATTATCCTCACTTTCATCTTCTTTTCCCTCGCACTTTGTCTTTCCTTAATCTACGATGTATAATGATGGAAATATTGCCAGAAATGTTCATAATTTAAGTGTTGAACGTGTCGAGGCACTTTTTTTGTATGGATCATTTGTAGGATTGGCATATTATTTGGAGAAACAGTGTTTGAGTGTAAACCAATTTAGAAAGCACATTTTTAAAGTTGTTTTCAAATTAGGTGTTTATTTTTTTACCCGTTCGCTATGCAAATTTTCAAAATCAAACTATGAAATGAATTTATGGACCATTGGACAATGTTTTTCTCTTTGTGTAATAAATATATCTCTTAGTCTGTCACTCTGCTTTGAGATTTATCAGCAGTTGTGTTGGGAAGATTACTTTTGAAATGTAATAGGATACAGATGACTAGCCCGCCTGTTTAAAATGTAATAGGCAATCTTAATAACTTCATCAAAGTAATGTAATTCATTGCATTTGTTTACTTTTTAATTACTGTTCTCACAAATGTTTTAATCTGAGCAATAAAGCTGAAAAGTCCTAAAAAATGGGCGATCGGATTGCAATCAAATAGTGCTTGAAATTCCAGGTGTAAATGCACCCAAAACACACTGAGGACAGATTGTGATCTGATCGACCAAACCAACTGTAATCAGTGTATGAATGGGTGTTAATGGGTGAATGCGGTGTAGTGTAAAAGTGCTTTGAGTGGTCCGAAAACTAGAAATGCGGCTATACAAGTACAAGTCCATTTATCATTGTGACCACAAACACGAGACACAAGTATAGATGAAATTGCATTTCCAGTCACCTAATATGACATCTTGACATTCAAATGAAAACCTGATCCCAGCACAGAAACACACCCTGTAATCCTGATATAAGAGTCACAATAAAAGAGTAGCAAGTTCCTACTTTCCAGCATAAAACTAATATCAGAGTCAACAGTCGGTTACTCTGCCACATCCCAAAACCCACTCAAAGTTCAAGACCACGGGGAAGAAATGAAATAAATAAGAGCAAGCCTCACGTTAAAAGTCTGATGCTCTCCCAGCTGAGCCTCCACTACCTGCTGGCCCTCTCTCGCCAGCTCACAGCCAGAACAAACAGACCTGTCAGTGTCTTTGATACGGTGTCAGTGTCTGTGTTGGCAGACTTAAAAAACCTGCACTCTGCCAACCTGGCACCCTCCCACTTGGCTCCGTAACATCAAGTTTTATTGCAGACCCTGAGAATACTGACAGAGACCCTGGTAAGAGTCTTTGATAAATGAACCTCCTGGCCTGCAAGCTGGTAACTGCCAGCAGAATGTCTCTGAACGTTTCCTCTATCATCAGGGCTTTCTAATCACAAAGCGTTCACCTTCATACCGCTGCCTCAATCAGCGTTTAACTCACCCTGCGAGCAGCCGAGCAGTGTGTGTGTGTGTGTGTGTGTGTGTGTGTGTGTGGGGCATTATTTCCTGACTATAGTGCTTTTCTCATGTCTGGCCTTGCCAGCAATCGATCGGCATCTCCTTTGTCTGCAGCATTAACAGACTCTGAAGTGTGTGTGTGTGTGTGTGTGTGTGTGTGTGTGTGTGTGTGTGTGTGTGTGTGAAACCAATATGAAGTGACTTGCAGTGCATCCACCTGCCTGTGTATCCATTACCTGCTCACAGTAAGGAGACTGTCAAGGTGAAGGATTTTTTTTTTGCTAAAGCCGCACACTGATGTCCGATTATCATCTAGGGGGGCAGAGTGGCATGATGGGTAATGGAGTTGGCTCAGTATCATGAGATTATGACCCAGACTCATGAAATAATATGAGACAGTGCACATTGTGTTGAACCTCCAAATCAGTTAAGGTGTTCATATTGTTTGCAATGTGGCTCAATTTGTTTTCACAAGCAGCGTCAGTGATAGATAGACAGAGAGACAGACAGAGAGCGAGTTTCATTGCACCACAACCAGCTTCCTATGAATGCACTTAATAAAACCAGTGTTGTTTCTGTATTCATGGAGAGTGATAGCTACAGTCCCTCAGCAAACATCGGACTGACAGACGCGTGCAGTTTCTACATCAATCTTAATGTCTCATATAATATTACGGGGAGGATAAAAGAGGAATCCTATTAGAGTAGCTTTGGGGACCTGTTTTGAACTGATATCGCGGCGGTGCTGATATCATCAAGCGGTCCATTTGGCAGACATGAGCCACTGCGGTCGCCATCTCGGCTTTCATTGTGACACTATGTGTGCAGAGGCTCTGGGTGTCGGTACAGGCCGTCCCTTTGACATCTACTTAACATCAAAGTGTTTGCTGACTGCTGAGCTGCAGTCTATTATACCTCCTGCTCTGTCCCTTTGCACTGAATGTGACGTCATCTGACACCACTGACTCTGCTCCCATTTTTCCTGTGTTAACATCCATCTTGGATGATTAGTATTGACTGTTGCGGTTTTATTCTGAACTATTTAATGATATGTTTAAATGGGACGAACAGCCACAGAAGACGGGCTGTTATCAGGTAATTTATACGCCCCCTCCAGCAGACGATGAGGGCCGGATTCAGCTATATTAACCCCAAAGGCTGATGTTTATCATTCAGGCAATGACAAGTGGAACATTCATGGAAATACTTTTGTGTTTTGATTCAACCAGGAAGTGCCGTTCAAGCAAAACTGAGAACATTAGAGCTTCTATCTCCTTTTCCGCAAATGAAACATTTATTGGCGCTAGTTCTTCCCGATCAGAACTGCATCCATTGAAGGCACCCTATGAAGTGGAAATCAGCTGAGTCTTTATTTAAAATCCCACTGTTGGTGTGCACAATACTGCACAATACTCATAAAACACCAGCACAAGATTTTCACATCACCTTTGATGTAAATATGTAAATATCAAATGGATTTGAATGAGTTTTTTTTAAATTTGGTCTCAATGTACCGACACAGGAATAGACATACAGATAAAAACAATGACAAGGTAAAACATTTAATGACTTCATACAGACAAAGTGTATACACACAACATCAGGCAAAATCAGGCGGCAAGCTGTGGTTCTGAAAAGTGACGGTAGAGCGGAAATGCCGTAAAGTTGCGTAAATCTCTCTACTGACTATCATACTCCTCTGATTGTACAAAGAAGTCTGGTTGTATAGAAGTCTATGAGAACATCACTCTACTTCTCACTTGATTTATTACCTCAGTAAAAACTGTCAACATGAGTTTATGGTCTCAATCTGTTCAAGTCTTCTTCAATACAGCATGATGTTCATTTTGTAAAGCATACATCCATTTAGAGTCAAATGGATGTATGCTTTAGGGCGGGGCTACCTTTTGATTGACCGTTCGCTACCACAGCGCTGTTCCGTCTGGGAGTTGTCCGTGTTTTCGTCTCAGAACTTCCACAGTGTGTTTTTAGTTCATGGAAGTTAACTGTAACATTTTGTTTGCCTAAAAAATGTATTGTTCTGTGTTTAGTTGTACTTAGCTCCACCCTCTCGTGTCACTTCTGGTTGCAATAAAAAAAACAAGATGGCGACGGCCAAGATGCCGAACTCGAGTGTTCAAAACAGCAGTCCACAAGTCAATGGGTATGTGTATTATGTATTTATATTAAGGTAACTTCCACTAGCTACGGTTGGGGTAAGATGGTGGTGTTGGCTCAGGGTATGAAGACTGATTTGGAGATTTGACTTTGAGATAGTTATATTGCCGGAGCCATCCTCCCGAAGTTCCATCATTTGAAAAAACGTCGTGCACTTTCGACTCCTGCAGCCTCCTCCTTGCGTCTCCTCAGCAGTATGTAAACATCACACTTCACAATCTGCCAGTAAATGAAATCCAGACCGAACTGATGGTTCCTCCAAAACATATTATCAAAAAGCAAATAAGTAGAATCTAAAAATATTTTGTAGGAGCCAGGGTTGAAGTTACATGACATTTCGATCGTCTAAATACAAATACACATGTTAATGGCAGGTGTAAAGGGAGCCAGCATGTCTTTAATGACTTGGGTGAGGTAATGACATGTCACATATAAATGATTATACAATATCTTTTTATTTCATTACAGTTTCATCTTGCTGTTTATCCATCACCCCTGTCCCTCTTTTACTGCTGTTCACAGCATCTTCATTACACTTTTCCTCCCTTGTTCTCCCATCTATCTCTGCTCTCTCATCCGTCTTGTGTCCTCCGCCACAGCTCAGCATCAGTCCTGTTTCATCATCTGTCTCTATCGCTCTCTGTCCCGTACCCAAATGATCTCGTTCTCTTGATGATTTGCTCTGTCTGTCTGTCTCTCTCTCCCCCCCCCCCAGCTGTGTGATGGCAGGTAGCTGTAATGCCATTCATCCTACTTACTGTGTTGCCATGGTGCCCCTGAAGCCGATTGCACTGTGGGTAAACTGAGTTCCACATGACTGGAGGATTCATCAATAAAAAAAACACCATTAATGGGAGATATCGCACACACGCATGCATGCAATCATATGATTGCTCCCACACCTGTGCACAGAAACACTATGATCTAACAAACTCAATGCATGCACACATGACATGCTAACAATCTGACTAATATTAAGTCAAACAAGTAAAACATTTGTTGAGAAAAAAATAATCTTTGTAACCCAAAAAGAGTAAGGCAAGTTATAGCACTATAGAAAAAAATTTACTTGTTTTGCGCAAAATATTGAAAACAAGATGAAAACATGGGAAACATGTTTAAACACTAGAAACCCAGACTACTGAATCAGAGTAACATGGACATTGTGATTAATTATGGTAATTATTATTCTGTTAAATTGTTTTATTCAATTTAATAATTTCGGTGATCACAAATGAAACTCAATTAACCATCATTGTATTGCATCAATTAAAGTCAGATATTTCAACTTGGGGAAGTCAAATATGCCTGCATGGCAAAATACCAATGCCAATACAAATGGTGTTTTTTGACCCTTCACCCTTTGACAAAGATTTAAAGTACAGATTTAGGGGCATCTAGCGAATAGGCTCTCTCAAGCCAGTGTTTTGGTTTGTCCATTCTAGGCTACTGTAGCGTTGAAACATGGTGGTGCAACGTGAAGAGGTCCCACTTCCCTAGATATGAAGGGCTCATTCTAAACAAACGACAACATAATAATTATTGTTATTTTAATAAAAATATCATATGTGATCTGTATCATGAATTATACCCTGCATGTGTGCTTAGCCAACTTTTGCTGGATAAATAATGTAAAACAACTAGATTCCTCGGGAAATTGCCGACAGCGATCCAATTAAAGATGAAGAGTTTAAGATGTAATGTTCTGCCGCTTGATTTTTATTTATTTTATAAATTTCTGTCTCTGCACCACTTTGTAACAAACAGACAAGTTTGTCTTCAGAACAAAGTTGACTTACAGGGGAGCAAGAAAACTCAACTTGAGGGCGAGTCAGAGAGGGCAGAGGCCCGGTACAAACATATGAACACTTATTTCCTCCATAAGAGTGCTGTTTGGAGATACAAATAAGCTTGTAATATAACGGCAGTATATTCAGCTCAGGAAGATTGCCCTACTCGACACATCAAATATTTTCACAACATTCCCTTTGAGGAAAAAGAGAAAAGTAAACGGAAAGTAAATCTACAGAACACTTATGGGAGAACCACGGAGAGATAGAGGTATCAAGATGGAAAAACACTCCAGAAGACACCAGACGGAGAAAGAGAAGAATAAAGAATAAAAACTAAACAAAAGAGTAAGTGGGAATAAGAACAAAAACAGAGATGAGGAAAAAACAAAGATCCAGACAGAGATTCCGACATATGAGAGAGGGAGATAGTAAACAGTCGAGGCTTTACAATTTCTACCAGCAGCTGTGGCGGGCGCTGTTATGGGGAACCATTCGAGTACTGACTCAACTGAACAGTGATACGTGTTAACAGGCTGGCTAAGTCACAGATACAGCGTGTGAAAAAGACACTTATGTTACGAGGGTTTGTCAGTTCATTAAATATTAGCAAATAGCCTGGCAAGGTAGATTCCTTTGCAAATGGAGGCTAATGTTGTGTGACACAGTAAACTGTTTTGCATCTGTAGCCTTTAGCGCTACATTACAGTTATATGAACAGAGAGACAGAGAGACAGTTAGCTCAGCAGCTGTTTATCTTTTTGGCCTCTGTTAGCTAAAATGCATTCGCTGGCTAATTAGTGAAGCACTTATCGCTAACGTTGAAATGTTGGCAAATATTGGAAGCAAATTAACCAGTCACATAACCTGATATGGTTTGAATCTGAAAGCTGAAATATTAGATTCAGAAGGTAAAAGTAATACTTAAATTTGCCACCGACTGCTCACTGGAAATTATGTAAACATTACACAGCAGGCTGGGTATGTAATGTGAAACGATTGTATGCACTCTGGTTGAAGCCATATTCAACTGCTAGTCGCTGTTAGCTAGCAACACAAAAGACAAACTAGCTGAGCCCGTTTTCAACAGCTTAAACTTTCCCCAGGGACTAGGAACCTTTTGACAGCGGGAACCAGGGTATGAATTTAGTTCTGGACACATTTACTGGGGACATTAACCCCCAAAAAAGGCCCTGGTCAGGGAGTAGTACTTTCTGAATGTACAGGAACCAACCCTGTGCATTAGTTTCTAAGTGAATTACAGCCAGAAGAAACAGATTGACTTAGTATTCCTGTGTTTCTGTCGCTTTATTAAGTACCATGAGTATCTCTGTGTGTTTATTCTTCTTCTGTTCATTCGGTGTTTATTTCTATTTATTTCAATATCAGTCAATGCAGACGTTGTCAAGATCAAGTAGGAATGGATTTCAGTTCACATCTGGTGTATCCAACTCCAATGTGACCAGATGTGATGGAAAATCTGAATTTAATCTGGAGGGAAACTGCAAGCAGTGTTTAACAGAGAAGAACAACGCAAGTAGTATTCATACACACACACATTCACTGAAAATACACACGGACGCAATCAGTCAAGTATTTTTGAGCAGATGCGGATGATGCCAACGGAGCTGCTTGCATAGCCAGCCAACTGTCCCAGGATGCGTGTGTGTGTGTCTTTGTGTGTGTGTGCTTGAAAACAGTGTTTATATTACATTAGCACTTCTAACTTATTTGTGCATGTGTGAACATGCATGTGCGTGTTGTTACGGTCCGGCTCTAGAACCATAGCAAAGGTTACGAAAACTCAGGCACAGAGCTAAACAAACAAATGCGTTTAATGAACAAAGGCCAGGACATTTCAAGTGTGCAACAAAGAATGAGCTTTCTCGTCGTGAGTGCCAGAAGGTTCCACTGCTGCCAGACGCTCCCTGTGTGAGAGGGGAAGAAGCCAGCACTTCCTCTGGATGGGGCGGGTCTTGTAGGGCGAAGGCCGTGGCCAGCTGCCTCCAATCTTCCTGATGTCCCTCTCCCAACGATCCAGGGACACTGAAAGATAGACACTCCCTGGCAGAGGCCCTGGGCCGTCACAGTGTGTTCGTGCGTGCCTGCAGGGAACTCCCAGTGCTGAGTACAGGGTGTCAACGAACACCTTCTGCCAACTCAGAATGAGTTGTCTTCCAAAGAATTTGTCGCACACACAGACGGTTGTAATCAAGGGAAAGAGGGAAGAGAAGAGTCTAAATGTAGTATGCACGTGAGAGAAAGTGATGTAAATGTTTCCTGAGACATTTCCATCCCTCTCTCATGTCCTTAATGGCCAATTTACCATATATCATTCACGCACTCACCTTTTGCCTCACTATAAATAGAAGACATGTTGTCACCAATCTCAGAACCCATCGGCTATCGCTCTAATGACCATTAAGCCTCTGGTGGAAACGGACAATGTTTTCCGGGTTCCAGTGTAGCCAGCGAATACCCCGATAACATGTAACGGGTGTCCAGGCCAGGACACCCGTTGCCCCGGGTGCCCCCCAAGCCCGCTCAAACGTGATTGGTCAATACTACACGGACTACAGGCGAAAGCCAGAACGCTTACAAAAACAAAATCTAATTATGTTGTACCAAAACTCTTCTGAAGAGAAGGGTATAACCTGTGGTTTTAATTAACTGGAAGAAAAACACAAATAAATGTACTCTGACCATCACATATGTTGTCTTTTTAAATTAAAATAAGACACGGACAACAATGGCCAATTGTCAGCTTTCTCTGGGAGAGACAAAAGCAAGATGCCAGCTGAATACATCAGCACTGAACAGTTTATTGCTTTGCCTCTCATTTGCTCTTAATGGATATGTTAATGACAATGGCTGTTTACTCTTTCCCACTCTCTTTCACCATTACTAAGAGAGAGAGAGCAAGAGTGAGAAAAGAAATGGTGAAAATAAAAAGGACAACGAGGTCAAGAGGAAGATGTTAAGAGTGAAGGGAGGTTAACCATGCGTTTTCTTGTCAGGGTACTGTAAACTGCTGCTCTTTGCACTTGTGGCCGTTTGGGGAATGGATTGAGATAGTTTCAGGATGGATGCTTTATTGTGAGATGTTTCCATCGATGGTGCGAATTGAGAGCCGGTGTATTTGACCTGGTCTGCATTATTGAAGAATCCTTTCATTGGAAACGATGGTCTGCTAATTGGATTTCTCCAGACCCCGCTATCCCCCACCAATTTAAAGCAATCTCTCTGTTGCTCTGTATGTGTCTCTCATGGACATGGCCTTGTCTCGTTAGCCTCATTATTCAGGTTAATTTTCTCTTTTCTCTCTCTGTCTGTCCCTCTCTTTAATCTCAGAGCGGCGTTGGAACGATGAGTGTTCATTTGTCAGGAGAGCCTCTCAATTCCTCACTCGATAACTGTTTCTTTGATATTAAAAAGTCTAGTAATGCTGCTTCTCATTTAAAAAAAAGAAAGCATTCGTTCTGCCGAAGACTTCCTCTGCTTTCTGGCTAAGAGGCTTTGACTTTGAGTACCCTGCAACAGTCTCCTTTGGGTGAGACTTTGCATTTTAATAGATGCTTGTATCTTCCAATCTTTCATATGTAATATGATCAGCATTTTAAAGTAGGGACACTAGACGATCTATCTATCTATCTATCTATCTATATATATATATATATATATATATATATATATACTGTATAGATATATATATATACTGTATAGATAGATATATGTATGGACTATACAACTAGAAAATGCTTCTTATCAACACTAATCCAATTTGTTTTTCATTATGAACTGATATGAAAGTATCTCAACGTATGAGCTGAAATTGCACTGCAGTGAAAGAGACACTACCCATATGTTAAAGTCTGGGATCTTTAATACATTTCATAGATATGTTGCTCTTATATCAATCTTCATCTTTATAGTGCACCAGATATACCACTTTCACTGTGACTGGAGAAACTTTTCACACTCTGTTAAGAGTTATCAGGTTTGTTGGCTCACAGCTGTCTTATGACAACTTCAAATTTATCTAACTTCATCAGTTCAGACAATATTATATTCAAGATTGCATTACCTGGGCAGTTCATATTTTCACTGTATATCAACAACAACTAGTTGCAACTAAGAGAGAGACAGAGAGAGCAATGACAAATATGAAATGTGTTATTAGTGACGAACTGTGACGCACTGTGATAGACAGTGTTTAACAGCTACTCATGGCAGGGCAGCATGTACACGTTATCTTTGTAAGCGCAAACATAGCATTTTACTGCTCCATAGAAATATAATTTCTCAAAGGTTTTGGGACCATGACATCAAAATACTGATTCGGAAGAATGATAATATACATATGTTTTAGTTTTTATAAACAGTAGTGGATCAAGGGTAGACCCCTGTGGTACTCCCTCTGTTGATAATAATAGGGCAAGATGTACTCCCTTTGAAAATAGCCACGGAATAAACTAGGGGAATGTATATAGATCTAAACAAGGCAATATAGAGTTAAATATAAAGATAGTCAGACTAAACTGTCTGAACTATTTCTTTCATTTAGCCTAATTGTTGGGATTTGTCCTCACCAATCAGTGAGTGATACATCTGTCCAGCCATCGTCATTTTGAGTTGACAGAAGAAGTTGACTTCAATTAAATATGCTAATTAAAGAGTTATTAGTTCTGTAAATTGACTTGCAACAACTGCTATAGCGGTGTCAATCTGCGGAAAATAAATAAGTTACATTTTTAACATTATTTATCTCTAACCTAAATCTAAACTAATTGAAACTCACAAGTCTCGCAAGTTTCAATAAATGCCTAAATCACAATAGCTTCAACAACCAATGAACTCAAACCGGAGTTGAAGCAGCCAATAGCCCAGTATATTCAACTGGTCACATATTAGAACATGAGAATGGAAATCTATGCATTGAGGTATGAATCAAAAATCCTATGTATGTATTAATACACATCAGGGAGCTGCCCAGTCCAACCATTCTCATTTTGCTGGCAAAATGTGTTGTTCTGTGATTCCCCCCATGACCAAGACACACTCCTCCTTGTTTCTGTGCTCCTTTGCATTGCAATAGGTCGCCTACAGTGATAAAATGAGCCATCTTACGTCCCATCTTATTTTTCAACAGCACGGAACAAGGGGCAGTGCTATGAAAGGCTTTCTCAAAGGCCAAAAGTCCCCTTTATTGAAAACCGTTTGTTCTCTGAAATGTATTTACAAAGCCTGCCACAGTCTCTCCTGTGTGCTATGAACCAGGCATTATAATAGATGGTCATAAATGAGAGAATTAATAATTGACATCCTGCATGAAGAGGCTCTAATGAGAGTTGGTCTGAGTCAGCAGCCCTAGGGTGAAAATAAACAATCCATTTATTAAATAAAATGGAACATGATGAAGGTTATAATGCTCGGTCGCACATCTAAAAAAGGTTCATTTTTGTTGTTTTAAAAGCAGGTCATGCATGTTATATCAACTTGCACATATGCAATTTACTGTTGAGGATGTAATAACCTTCTGTTTGTATATAAAAGCTGGACTTCTCCATACATCCAGTAGTATTCTGTAAACAGTTGAGGCTGTGATTCACACCTGTATTTCAATAACAAGGCTTTTTTTTTCAAGTCAAAGCTATGGAACGTGTGTTTCTGCGTGTGTGTGCCTCAGAGGCCTGAGGTAGAAAGGATACGACTGGGTGTGTTATTGATCACAGACAGGTAATCACCGGCTCTGATCCTTAATTACAGATATAGATTAGCTGACAGTAGCAGCTGCGTCTGTACACCCTCCACTCTACCTGACAAGGTCACTGCAATGACAGTCACACTGAAATGTAGTTGCCTTGCAGAAGTGACACAGTCAATAAAGTACCCGGTCAAGTACAGATCAGCGGACAGAAGGCGTGTTTCCTCAGCAGTGTCAAATAGGGCTAAAGGCCAAAATGCTCTGAAAGCATCTGATGCCGACGTTTTGAAGTACACCTTTTGCATTTAAAAGGTTGAACTATGAGGTGTGCCAAACTGCTCTGACTCCTCTATACTATTCTATATTCTGGAGAGTCAAATGAGCGAACAAAAATACAGCCCCGGTATGTGTTTGGCGAGAGCTAATAAAAAAAAGATTTTTCCCCAGAGGACGATATTTTATGAAAGAAGTTTATTAATAATAATACTCTGACTTTCACTGTTTAAAATGACAAATGTCGCTGGAGATGGTCACATTAGCTGCCACTGGGTCTACTTAAAGCTAATTCAATATGTATATGTCCTGACTGACTGGAACCCAAACAATGAGCTCAAAGCTATTTTAATGCTATTATATATAAATAATATATATTATCTGGGTCACCCACAGCATTACGCAGGAAGGTAAGAGGTGATGTGAATAGATGCTCCATCACAACCCCCAACCCTGCATGACATAAAGTCATGACAAGGTCAAACTGCCCAGCATGGAAGGTCAAATGTTGCAGCAGATGTCCGAAACAATTCAAGCAGGTCAGTCTTGGCAAGCAACATGTTGGGATTGCACATTTGGGTACAAATAACAGTGAAATCACAGTTCTCCTCATATTTGCCCCCATTTATGTACAGCCCTCCCCTACCTATCCCGCCACATCTTGTGGTTCCTCCCGAAAGCACCAACCACTCGACCCCTCACATAGAAACTACCTCAGCACCATCAGCACTTCATCAAAACTCAAAAACAAGTGGTGACGTATGCAGGCAATCGCCTCGAAGTTATCGTATCGGGAAAATTTCAGCGGTCTGACAGCTGAGCGGTAGCGGCGTACTCAGCTGTGTGTAAAACTGGTAGTTCAGTTGGCTGTTAGCTGAAAGCCAGACACACCATCCAAAACAATAAAAAGTGAGCAAACTGTTTTCACCCCCATTGTGTCTTTGGCCGCAAAGCAGCCGAGAGGTACTTAGCAGTGTGTGTACTGGTAGTTCCAGTACACACACTGCTAGAGGGTCGGCGAGTTATCGCTACGTCATCAGCAGGCGGTACATGGCAGTCTAAAAACACGTCATTAAAGGTGCTTCGAGAGAGTGTGATTCATTACAACCACGAGAGGTCCTTGAGCATGCAGCCATAACTGTCCACCGGAAATAGTCTGCAGCTTGATGGAGCAGAGTGCGAGATTTGCTGTGGACAGACACATAGGTGCAGATTCACTCATGGACGCCCGCACGAGCATCGCACGAGCGATCACATGATCGCCCTGGCGGAGATACAAATAGGCAGAATAGACTGGAATCTGATGTGTGTGTGTGTGTGTGTGTGTGTGATCTGACGGGTGAGGGACAGAAATCTCATCCATTATGTTCTTATCTGTCGTTATGAGTGGAACCTCACATTGTTTTATCTCATGATTTTAAACATCCTCTCGTGAGTGCCAGGCGTAATCAGTTTATAAACCCAGACCAGCCCGAAGGACGCCAGTTCATTGTGTGTGGGTGTGTGTTTATGTCTCCATCTTGTGTTAGCATGTGTGTGTATTTCCAATACTGTGACTGTGTACCAGACATGAGAGCCCTGCCTTGGACTGAATCCTTCCCTGCTGTTCATGGGTCCTCTTGTGCTTTTCAATTAAAAAGTGGAACGCAAAAGCCTGCTCGCCCCGTTGGCAATAGAAAGAGAAAATGTTGGATTGGAACAATGTTTTGCACAAAACAAAAAAATCATCTCACACATGCTCAAAATTCATCAAGAAAATGTCAGAAATTTGGGTGTGGAAATGAAAAACATGAGTAATGAATAATCACTGATAAGTTGAGTTTGGTGTTTTCGTGGAGACCATCTGCTACATCCTGCAGACTTTGGGTCTTTTTAATTTCAATTCAAACTCTATTAACATCAAGATGAACATCTGCTCTGCAAAATTGCTCCGGCAGAATGGTCCCAAATAGCTGTGACATTGCATGAAAGCAACAAGTGTTGTCTGTCATCCCACTGACAATTCTGTGCTGCTTTGTTTTCCCTTTTTTTGCGGTTTTCTCTTGCTCTCTCCCGTTTTTTCAATAACTTTGCAGTGCGACGACTGAGATTTCCCCCAACACTCTCTGCCTCTCAGCTTCTCTGTGTGACAACGTTGCTGCATGACAGTTGCTTGTTCTGATGTCTGTGTTTCCCCTCAGCTTTCACTCTCGGCTCGTAAGAGCTTAACCAGCGGCTCCCGGTGAGCCCAGGAGTAATTACAACAGCAACAACATCAGCTCAGCTACTTTGTCTGACAACAAAACTGCTTTGTAGACAAAGACGTAGTGGCTTTATTCAATCGAGGTTTTAGTGTGTGTGTGTGTGTGTGTGTGTGTGTTGTATGTGCGTTCTAATGCAATGCCTTTCAGTGTATGTAAAGACACGTGTGTGATATCTTCACTGTTCTTAATGTGTCGTGTGTCAGTGTGACACTATGTGGGAGTACATTCAACCAATAATTCATTTGAAATGTATGCTAAGCATGTCTGTGTGCGGCTCTAAGTCATTAGCATGTCCGAGCCTGTAAGTGCTTTACCTGCAGGGAGTATAATAGTCTCTGACACACTATCACTCAAGCAGCTATTGCCACTGTGTACATTTATTATACACTCCCCATGTTGTAATATCTGTATATTAATACAAGCAGTACATTTATTTACTACATGTTTTGAATTATTATTCATATTATTATGAACATTAAGCAAAGCAAATATAAATCAGCAAATTATTTTTACAAGTAGCAAAATGATAAAACATAATACAGAAGTGTGTGGGCTGATGAGATTAAAAGTATTTGATGTGTCTCATCTGTCATTGACACGTTGTTTTTTTCTGATTTAGTGTCACAATAGTGTCAATAGTGACTGAAAATTAAAGCAAGTTGATGGCTGTATTTAAAGACTAACTTAATAACACCAGCCTGAAAATCAAGGTTTTGCTGCCCTCACTGGCTTGCTTGTGGCCACCGTTCTGCACTGCGCTCGAATGGCGGTTATTAAAGCTGATTGCTTCCACACGGCTCTCACCATGTTGAGAGCCGTGTGGAGGCAATCCCTCATTTTTTCAAAAAAAGCACCTTTAAATCCCATCCATCCCATTGTCCGATCCGATTGTTCACACTTTCTCTCTCTACTAGCAGAACATGAATGTCAACAAGCAATAAACACACATTTGGGGAAAACCACTCGATACTGCTGTAAAGTATAGATCACAGTTGAATGTGAGAACAACATATATCTAAATCAGAAGAGGAATGCTGTTGAGTGATCAAAAAAAGAAGCATATTTACCAAAGACAGACATTTAACTTATTCAACAGGACAGCTAGAAGTCATTGCCAATCAATTCTGAACGTAAATGAAAGTCATTGCAGCAGTTGCTACTTGTCTAAAAAACGACTTTAGTTAGATCACCGTAACTTTAGAACATGTAATCCATGTTTCTGACATAAATAATCAGCACCAAAACTTACTTTTTGTTTTAAATAATTTCTCTGTCTTTCAAAGTGGTTCTATCCTGTAAATGTTTTATTCCACTTATGTTTGCGTCTATTTTTCGTTGTTATATATGAGTGAGAGCTGATGATTAATACATTATACATTATACATAATAAAGCTGAGATTATTTCCTGTATATTTATATCTTAAGTGTAACATTTAAGAATGATGGAGGATAAAAGCATGATGGATATTGCTGCAGAAGCCAGAGGTTTACATTATGTGGAGTTTTTTAAGTGAAAATTAAAGGTGAGGATTACTTGAAACCAAGAGGTTATTTATTAATCTTGTCCATTCGCCTGTGGTCCAGTGGAGGTTTGAGTTACCTCTCAGCACTCACTCTGTTTGATTCAAAACGTATAAAAGATGTAGCAGTGTGAGGATTCATCAACTGTTGCCTGGTGTTGTATTCATGTACGAAATAGACCTTAATAGCCCCGTGATTGACAGCTTAGTTGAGCGTAAAGCAGTTAGTATGCTGTGCCGGTGCCTGAACGAATTGGACTCATCTGTTAGTGATTGTATGGGTTTGATGTCTGCAGAGAAGGAACGTGGTGAGAGAGCAAGGAAGAGCAGAAGAGGAGTATACATGAAAAGAAGCAGGAAGGACAAACAAGGAAACATTAAAACAAAGAGGAAGTAAAAACAAAGTGAGCAGGAATAAAAGAGATGAAGAGGCGAGGGACGATATACACTCTTAACCGGGAGAGCGAACCATCACATTCCCCCAGAAGGCTCTCTGAGTAAGAAGATTTCATTAGTAATTGATCCTGGTGCGCTGAAGCGAGCGTGATAAAATGCTCGACAGACGACCACATTAGTTTGCATTGCAGACATTTTGGGACTTCGATGGTTCCAGACAGAGAAATAATTTAAAAGTGGTCTGCTCCCAGTGATGTGGTGTCGAGTTTGATTTTATATTTCAACTTTTTAGACAAACGATTGTCTCACATAATGTAAAAAAAGACAAGATAAAGCAAAGTCAGTCGGTGTAATGTCTCACTGCTTTGATTAAGAACCTGTATTTGGAATGATAATGAAATGAATACTTTTAAAACTTCAAATAACAAATAGACGCAGAGTCTCTTTACTCGCTGCCTGAGTAAAGAGTTTTGACATATGGACATTGTAGACATCCTTAGATTGGTTAAATTCGCCACAATTCAATTGTTCTGTTCATTTTTCGTTATTTTACCGGCTAAAATTAAAAGTGTGCCCACCTTTCTCTGTTTAGTTTTCACCCCTTTTTGTTTTCGGTGAGCCGAACAGGCTTGTCGCTGAGGGCCAGGCTGGTTTTATGGGGACAAAGACAGGTGTTGGGTCGGTAAGCCGGGTCGGTAAATCCTTTGGTGTTGCAAAATGAGCGCCACTTACTGTCGCTGAGCGAGATCAAATGATTGATTTGTATTAATACGTTATTCAATAGCTTTACTTTTTATGCAGGTAATATTCCCACTGGTTTAAATAAACAATTTGACAATATATCTCATCTTTGCTGAGCAAGAGTTTTGTGTGTAAGTAAGTCAAGGCTTGTCCTATACGCCTTTCCCAAGATATAGGCAATTTGTTAGTTGAGTGATTGCAGCAAACTAAAGCCTGGGCTAATAATTGCAGCTTTTTCGGTTAACATACGTTGTTTGTTCATCAGGGCCATGCTGCCAGTAATATCTTAACAACCATTCACCAATCTGACACCTGTGCAGTTTGGACTTGATTGGGGATCTGCTTTTTCCACAAAGTATTTACACTCCTTTGCAACCATCTGAGTAACGTGATCTGTGAAAACAGAGGAGAGAATTCACTGCTACTGATGGAAAATGGGCTGTTTTTTTAAGTTTTAACATGTTTGGTGTGAGTGAGGCTGTGAGGTCTGTGGTGTTAATCCTGAACATAGCTGAAACCTTATTCAGAATGAATTTAGAGGTCTATCTGACGTCTGCCTGTTAGTTTGATCCAAGCCATACCCAAAGTTTATCATTGTGAAGCTATCCCCAGGTTAGTTCATGACAGGAAGGCAGGTCAGAGACAGGCAGCAGGTCTAAACACAGGTAGCAGATCACAGGCAGCTCAACAGGAACAGGGAACGGGCCAACAGGAGCTTCCTGGGAATGCAATGGCAGCAAAGCAACATTGACAAACTAGCAAATGGAAATGGGAGAGTGGTGTGCGGCGGGGGAGGGGTGTGACTTGATGTCGGCATGAGGGACAGATGTGCAGGGAGGTGCGAGGACAGGTGACTAACAGGGAGATTGTTGAGGACAGCTGTTAAAGAGGTGGGAAATAAGAGAATCCACCCGGAACCCAGGAGGCCTTCTCTCTATCTGTTTACGTCTTAGGTGTAGGAAACAACTACTTGGTAAGGTTGAGGAAAAGATTATTTCTGGTTCACGATTACATGGATTACATGCCAATTGATTTCGTAGGATGTCTACGAATTACACCGATTTAATTTGTGTAGCTACGAACGCTGCATGAGACGAGCCTGATTGTAGTGAGGGTAACGTGTATGTGAAAGTGTAATTGTGCGACATTGGTTGAACTCAGTGTTAAATTGGGAGTAGTTATGTTGGGGGCGCTGTAGTTTTCCCCCCAGATCTTTTTTTTTAATCAACAAGCTTTTTATGCACTCCCAGTAAGTAACTCCCAGTATCACAGGATAAACATAAAGGTCCAGTAATGCGACCATGAAGGAGAAATCTTGTTTTAAACCAGAGGACGTCTTAAATACTATATTTTGGTTTAAAGAGATTTGTCTTCTTGGATCTGCAAAACCTTTTAACACAAGTCTTACTTCCTGCTCAGGTGGACCTGCCCAGCAATACACATATGTGTCTGTTGCCCGTACTGCTTGTGTCAATGTGTGAAGTAATGAAGAAATTACTGAAAGTAATCATATGTTTTCATAACGTTCCCCGGGCACAATGACAGAAACGCTCTGGTTCAGGGTCTCAGCAGCACAGTGCTTTCTTTTCTCTAAGCCAACTAGAAGTAAAATACGCTGTTTGAAAATTCAACGTGTAGCTCGATAAAAAGGCTCGGAGTTGTCAGCGGCTTTCGGTGTGAAGAGAACAACCTGGTAACGAACTGTCAATTATCCCGGCTAACAAGATGAGACGGAGAGACGCAGGCGGCGTGTGTGTGTGTGTGTCTCAGCAAGGGACAGGGATTGTGTGTGTCTGATGTTCTGTCTTTGTGTGTGTGTGTGAAGGTGAACAGCACCGTGTGTCTTAAATGTAGACGGACAGGTGTGCACGCGTGTCTCTTCGTGTGTGTCCACCAGCTGAGAGGCTAACAAGCCGAGACACAGTAAGCAGCAGGTGACCTGATTTAACGGTAGAGACATATAGTGTGTGTTCGTAGGTGTGTACGTGTGTGTCAGTATGAGGAGAAGGAAAAATAAAAGAGACAGAGTTAAGTTGGCTAATGAAGCTAACAGGACACAACCTCTGTGTGTGTGTGTGTGTGTGTGTGTGTGAGAGAGTGGCTAAGCAGTAAAGACACACACGTCAGGTTGCAGAACCCTCTTATCAGCAGTGTCACCTTACATTTCTATACATCCAACCTTCATCCATGTCTCGGTCTGCTCCCTGTCTGTCTTACTCTGTCTTCTTCTTTCTCTTTCCTAAAAGGAAATAAACCCTTTTTACAGCAGATACCGTCAAAAATATGCACGCGAACGTCGGCAACGGAAGTGGCGTTTGGTCCCCAGCCATCCACACGAGTTAGCGATATTTAAACATAGAATTTAAAAACTGTTAACAAATTCAAAATGTTTGGTTGTTGCATGTTCAGACCTTATTCCAGGCATCTAAAACCCTTTACTTTAAAACGAGGCAACCGGAAGTATAAAAATGCTGACTCATTTCTCGGTTTTTAGGACTCATTCCTGCAGCACTCTAAAACCACGATGGACAAAAGAATAAGACACAGTTGTATTATCTGAATCCTAACTGAATGTTTCTGTCCATTCTCTCAATACATGTCTCCCTCTCCTCCTCTCTCTGCTTAACCTCACATCTTTGCTTCCTAAATTCACCTTCCGCTTCTGTTTTCTCCTCCACCTCGTCTTTTCACATCCCTCATTCATGTCTCGTTTTGCCGGCGTGCGTGTCTGTATGTGTGCCAGATAACCTGTCTGAGGTGCTATTGAGGTTAATGAGGGGAGACAGCATCAGGCTCCAGATCCCTTTAATAAACCTCGTCAGCTCCACGCGGCTGGCGCATGCCAATGAGTTACACAAGCGTACCGCTGCGTCTGTGTCGGCGGAGAGAGAAAATCAAGTCTGTTCAAAGGAAATGAGGCTCGGGTCTTGAGAAAGAACTGCGGATGACTTGGAAAAATTCCCTTTGATGAGTTTCAGAGGTTGCAGACGGGCAGGTCAGTTTGTTCTCAGACAGACGATGAAGCTCACAGTCAGGACGGATTCAAGTCCCATCAGCAGCACGACAACATTTTGAAACAGTTTTATAACATGTATGTTCAACAATGTGTCAGACTTCAATGCCTTCATTCAACACATTTGTGTCTCTGTGTTCTGGGAATTCCACAAAACATAGACGTTAAATGCTACATTTCTACATTAAATGTAGAAATGCCCGTCTCTGTGTATTTCCAGCACAGATTGTCAGACACTGGGTCTGTTTTGCAGCCTTGTGGGTGTTTGGTGAAACAGCCTGAATAACTTGACCCCGTGAGGAGGAATCCTCCAGCAGCTTGTTTGCTGTGCCTCCATATTTCAATCTGCTCGCCGCGGACACGCACACAAGTTGCCGTTTGTCGTCCCGTTTTCGAGCTGCAGATGGTTCTTCAAAAGGCTGCTGTATGCACTCCCCCTCACTGACTGCCCTGAGCGATGCCTCGCACCACAGAGGCGTAATCACAGAGCCTCTCGCGGTGACGTGATCCAGAGCCGAGTCTGAGAAAAGTGACGTACTGGGTGAAAAAGAAAAAGGCAGCGCTGTGCACACCACAGTGCTCAGAATGTAAAATAATGACCTCTCCCACTTCCCCAACTGTCTGTGGCAGCCTGTGCAAGGCGACCATTCAGAGCAATGTTAGCTGACAGCGACAAGAGAGAATCATCTGTCCTGTGTGTGTGTGTGTGTGTGTGTGTGTGTGTGTGTGTGTGTGTGTGTGTGTGTGTGTGTGTCTGAGGGTGTGTTTCCAACTGCAGTTAGATTACGAGCTGCATTATAAAACACAACTGTCATCACAGAGAAACAGAGATGTCGTGGTTTTAACAGATTACTGCAGTCAGTTCTGCCTCAATCTCTTTGCCTGAGTGTGTAGTGCACTACAATACTAGCGCTTGCATCACACACACACACACACACACACACACACACTCACACGATGCAATAAAGAAAGAAATGCAGCTCTGTTCATCCTGCAGGCGAGGGTGAAAGTTCTCTCTTTCTCTTATATGTTTTTCACTCTCTCTTATAATGTCACTCTATTTACCCAACTTCTGCACACATGCACGGACACACACACACACACGCACTTACACACACACTCACACACACACTTGTGCTCAGAGCAAGCTCCCCAATGAAATGTCTTCCTTGTACTGCTTTCTAGCTCGTATTCATATGAGTATGGATGTCTGCAGAGTCATACATCTAAATATAAGGCTGCAGAGAGAAAAAGAGAGATAGAAAATAATACAAATAAGTATGAAGGAGAGGGACGGAGGGAGGGAATTGTGATTGCATTCATTTTGTAGTCAGATCTTTTGTTCTGCGTCTCTAAATGGGGGGAAGGAACCATCTCCATTTAAATTGCTTTCTGTGGCAACAGGGAGGACACACAAACATGCATGCACTCACGTGCACACACACACACACAAAGCCACCAATGGCCAAACACACGTGCACGTGCACATGCACAGCCAACACACCAACACACACACCAACATGCATACAGAAATGACACAAAATCCATTTCTTGCCTCCTTTCATCAACACACGCACCGTTCCGCCAATACACTGTGGACGTCCATGTGTGTGTGTGCATGTGTGTGTGTGCAGACAATCATATTAGTTATAGTTGACTAATGTATGTGAACTGCCTGTGGTTACATATCCTTCAAAAGATATAGGTAAAAAAAAAACATTCTTTTGATGTGAGATTTTTATAAATGTTGAATCGACGCATGCTTAGAACCTGTCTCGTCAGCCGTCGCCATGTTGAGAGCCGTGTGGAGGCAATAGATATGCTTTGGATTTCATATTGAGCACCTGTAAGCATTAGTTCAAATGTATTAACTGTATTACAAGTTGTCAACAGTTGTGGCAACATGAATATGATGGAAGAGGGTCTCATTACAGAAACAGAGACCCAGCAGGGCAGGCAGGTTCACTTCTACAAATATACAGCAGAGGTTTCAGTTAATGGAGAAACATACGCGCACACAGCTGCTTCTAATTGGCAATGTCGCCAGAAACACAAAAATGACATCATTACAACACAAAAAAAAATGACATTTTAGCATAATATTCAATGTTGACATTCAGTGAATCTGTGAAGCTCATTTTTCATCCGACGGTATTTTTTTCTTTTATTGTTATTTTTGCAGTGTTTTAATAATAAGTAAAATAATATGCTTATTAGACAAACTTTGTATTTTTTATTAAACCTCTCATAAAGATGTTAAGTTTAACAAATATGTTAATTCACAAAAATCACACAAACAGACGCATAATCACAAAGAGCTTTGGCTGAATGTGTTATGTTGAGAATAATGTCATGCAAATGTAAGCTATTCCTCTGGGACGTGTCTCAAAGTAGAATTCAATACTCTCTCTCACACACACACACACACACACACACACACACACACACACACAAACACTGCATCATAGCTATAAAACCTGGAACAAATCCCACAACTTGTCTCAACCTAACAGCAACGACATACATGTATACAGTCTCACATACACACACACACACACTGTGTTAATCTTACAGACATGTTGCTCATTAACATGTTCATTATCCTCTAACGTTGATAAAATGCAGAGCACATTTCACCTGAAAGTGATGGCAATTTTCCCCGTTCTTCATTTTTACTCTGACCTTCATTCTAAAGGGAGAAGTTGCCCTGATGCTTTAATGTAAATACTTCAAAAGTTGAATTTGCCCTTCTTCTATATGAATGAAATAGACTGACCTACAAAGTTCTTTTTCCCTTCATTACTGTCATTCCCCCCCCCCCCCCCCCCCCCGCAGTGCTCATTTTCAGTGTTTCATCGAAATAGTTTAATTGAGTTGTCAGTTGTCGGAGCAGTAACAAAGTGTCCAGCCTAACGTCATTCTGTTGAAGATTTAATTAACTCTCACTTACAGTGTTTATAATATCAGAGGGCAGCGGGTTGTTCCGTGGTTTTTAAATATCTGAGAGTTTTTCTGAAGACTAGTTAAACTGTGTTTTGGATTACGCTACAGTTACGATAAATGTGATTAAGAGAACGTTTGTTTGAGTATAGAAATAACAGTTATGTCACCTTTAGCTTGTTATTCTGTGAAGACATGCATGGTCCTCAGAGGATGAACTGTCATGACTTTGGTGACCTTACGTCTATGTGGCTGTAGACAGACTAGCCGGTGGAGCTTGTTGTCACCTAAAGCTGCATTTAAACCAAGCAGTCCAGTCCAGTTCAGCTCGTTACACATTGGAACGCTGGTTTTTCGCATTTCCATGAGCAAAAATTGTGGATGGTACCAACAGAACCTCTCCATTCTTGGTACCACCTCGGTCGCGGTTCGGACCGAGCTGACACTTGAAGGTGCTGATACAACACTGCAGAACCACAGCGAGAATTGTCACAGGACATTATGTTCTTAAATAGCCAAGCTACCGTCAATAGCTACCACAATTTTTAACCACCAGATTTTGAAGAATGGCAGCTCGCGAAAACTACATCTTACACGACATCGTGCGGTTGGCGAAGGGCAGACGTTCCTCTGTTTAGCTGCTATTGAAATGATTCAGCGAGTGTCCCCGTGACAGTGACGTCACAGCAGTTTCACGCTCTGTTGCTTTGGTGATCAGCTGAGAATCTACACTGAGGGAGTCCTTATCTGCAGTGGAAAACTAGAGACACTAGAGAAAAGGAACCAGAGTTAAGTCGAGCATATAGTCGTACCTTGCACAGCTTCAGTCTGACTGGAGTCCGTGTCTCAAGACTTACGTTTGCTGCTCTGCTCCCTCACGTTTTCAGTGGAAGTGAGTCGGAAAAATATTCATATCAAATATATAAAAATTATGATTTCATTACCAGTAAAAATCGTAATTTCTTTCTGATGTTGGATGAGTTTCTCTACCGCCCAGAAAGAGGAAATACTATTTTATATTTGTATTTGTGGAAACAAAGACATTCAGTCAGTAGTTTATGTAAACACTTTTATAAAACTAACGGCTTAAGTCAGAATTACGGGTTACCCTGTCAGTGTTAACATTGCAAAAGAGAGATCAGGCAGGGAAGGGAAGGAGAGAAAATAAAATGAGAGGAGAAGATGAGACGTGACGAGAGGAGGAGAAGATGACCGAGGAGAGGAGGGGATGAGAGGGGAGACGTAATGATGCAAGTACCCGAGATAAGTGACTGCCATCTGAAGTTGACAAGCCCCCCGACCCCACACACGGACACACAAACACGAGCGCTTCCCCGCTGCGTAGAGCCCCAGTTCCACATGAAGAGTGTTCGCCCTTTTCTCAGCTTGTTTACAACCGTGGCACTTTTCAATTAGCTGGGCAAATGCACACACACACAAACATACACAAACATACACACATACTGTATGTTGACACGGGCACACAATAGCGCATACAGACACACAAACAATGTGCAAGCCTATTTTTCAGTTGAGAATACAAACAACAGGCTGAAGAACAAATGAACTGTTGAACACACACAAATTCACATGAACACTTTCAAATTAAGCAGCCAAGTAAATGAGTTAGGGCAACGTCTTACACACAAATACACCACGTCTTTGAGAGTGTGTGTCTGTTGGGGCTTCTTTTCAACACTGTTCCCTCATGCAAATATTCAATCACAGACATTCATGAACACAATCATGTATGAAACACATACAACAACACTTCTCATTCTTTTGTAGATGGAGTCTCTTGAAGTCACACCGTGCAATTCCTCAAATGTCTGGTTCATTCTCTTTCGGTCTCATTGTGAGATGTCAGATGTACCGCGGAGTGCATACATTACTGTGAGCACAACTGAGTGCATGGCAATGGCAAACGCAAAATTAGACACATAGTCTTCTTGAATGTAAAAAGTTGACTGAACGCAGAATTTGATTTGAGCGAGGAAAAACATCTATGAGGACAGACATCAGTGTTAAATAGCTTGAGCATTATGTCTCGAAAGTGTTTGAGTTATTGGGATTATTCACATTATATTTAGTCAGTTAATACTTCATTTTTTACCAGCTGTAACAGCGACGTTCAATTGTTTTTGTCTGTGTGTGTGTGTGTCATCATGGAAAAAGTGTGTTCCTGGAGACGCCTAATGTAGCAGGAGCGACCACAGAAGTGGTTTTGAGTACTTTGCCAGGTGTTTATATTCGTGTCTATCTCTCTGTGGAGATATTGTGTCGCCACTATAGTGTCACAACCGTCTAATTTTGCAGGTGTGTAGTTCGGATGAAAATGAAGGTCAGGTTTGAAGACGGTCAGAACAATGGCGCCATTAGAAGCAGGTTAGGAAGAGGGGAAGGCGTCATTGGGCCCCCACTTCATGCCACTGGTCCAATTTGGAGGAATTGTAGTGAAGATTCTGAGCTCAAAACGTGTGTTCTTCCACATCAACCCCGGACCATCATCAAATATTAAATTTAAACATGATCGTAACAATGAAATACTGATGTGTGCTTTGAAGTGTGTTACACAAATGTTAGTTTGAGCAAAGCTTGGATTTGCTCTTCCTCTCTTTCATTCCTCCCCTGCTGTGCATCTCATCCACTGCCGTCCCTCCACTCCTCCAATTTCTCTCTCCAGCCTCCTCTTGCCCTCTCATCCATTTATACATGTGTGCTCCCGCAGCTGTGGAGAAGTTGCATCATCTTGGCTGGTTGGCATTTTTAAATGTAAAATGACCTACTTTAAATTGGTATATATTACGACCTATTTGTTGAGAGGAATACACATTAGTAGGATCAGAAATATCAAAGTAGAAGGTTAAACTGGCCTGCTGGTTGTGACTTTGAGATCACTTTTTTCTGTTTAACCTGCTTCGAAGCTTCTACAAGTTCTCATCTTGTCCAGCTTGAGACATTGCCCTGAACACATCAGTACGCCCGTATAAGGAGGATGCACCTTTATCGTAATACTCAGGAGACTCAAATGCACACTCACATGGATGCACTAGCGCATACAGTAAATGCATAATATAATGGATTGTCAGAGAGAGAGAGAGGGCAGAGGGGTTAATCATCAAGCAACATACTGTTCCTTCCCTTCAGAAATGAATTATACAAGAGCTGCTCTTAGATACATTCATAGGAAGCTGACACACAAACATTAAATACCCTGAGGCTACATTGATGATGAACTTACTTTTAAAAATGTTTGACAGCACATACAGTACAGTACATACACTGTCTTCACTACCACCTCTTGACATTGACCACAAGCATTAACAACTTTAAAGGGCAAATTCATAGCAACATGATGCATTTTGTAGTCAGATCAGTTTGAGCTTTTTTGATACTTCCACCACCATTAAGACAAAGCCGGGTGAAGCGGCGGTTATCATTCACAATATGTTTCCTAACACACACAATAAAACAAATAAGGAGCGTCCTCCCAACCAGAGGTTATAAAGAGGCCTTAGCCGTGGAGCTGATTAGTGAGTCATTTAAAAGCTTTGTATTTGCACTTAGGCTCTGTCTTTCAGCTCAAAGAGAGCACATTCACATTTTCCTCAGAGAATGGTTCCTTCTCTCATTATGAGCTCCATTTAAAATGAAACATCTAGCTGCTCTACATGAGTAATATACATTGCAACACACTAATTGTGGGTGTAAAACTTTTTATTAATTATGCATTCCCTTTCTCCAATGGCACTTAAAGTCATTAGCTTCTCCCTACGTCCCAGTGCGTCCCAGTGTGATTGGACTTGGATTCAATGAAAAAAAAAAAAATGTAACTTCAAATGTGAGGATCAAGAAAAGCATAAATGATAATGCCAAGGTCAAGCACTGTACATTTGTTATAATTAGTTTGGATAGACAGGAAAAGAGTCAGATCTATTTGCTATGTAACTGCATCTGTGTGTGTGTGTGTGTGTGTGTGTGTGTGTGTGTGATGTCTTTGAACTCACCTCCCTCCCACTCATCATATTTGTTTGATGAAGTCAAGCCCTGCTCCGATCCAATGACTCACATTCTTCATCCTTTGGGAGAGATCATTTTTCCATTGGTGATTTTTTTACTAAAGAAAAGGGCAAACAATGATGTTCAGTGTTCATAACATTGTAAATATAAGAAAATAGATGTGAGAGGATTCCCATTACGTTGTATCCCTTGAATGAGCCCTGTTTGAATCACATTTCCATGGTAATGTGAAGACTTTCTCTCACTCTCGCTGTGACCTGCAGTGAGACTTTATTTTCAATCTGCTGACAAAGTCAGAGCATCAACCCCAAGACCAAAGCACCAGCAGCACCTTCTCTGCATGAATACGGAGGATTATAGGATGCAAACTGTCGTCTTTTGAAGTGTTTACTTACTTTATGGGGAAGACAGCCTGACAAACGTGACCTTTATGACCTTTTGTATTTGTTTATTTATTGAAGTAAAGTGTTTTCTCAAGGAGGGAATTCTTCTGTCATTCTGATCAACATTTAACATTTACCTGAATAACAAATGCCAAAAGTGATTGAGAGTAAAACACTCTTTCCAAACAGCATCTCACACTGGAATTAGACGCATCTGCATCATAGCAACTGGTAATATACAGTGTATGAGATTCTGATCCAAAGTAAACATCCACAGTTCTGTTTGGACACTGAGCAGAATGGGAAAGATATACATATTTGTGTTTTTATTGCACTGGAGCAAATATACCTTCAATGCAGTATCAGTTGCTGCTACCAAACCAACATCGCACTGGTGACTTTATCTGGTTATCATTGATCAACCATGGATGTGTTTGTAGCGGCCGTTCTAAAACTCAATAAAGTCAAACCCCAGAGTCTGTGTCGTGGTATTTGAAGTTCTGAACATGACCGCAGATAACGTATCTGTGACTTGTATGCCTGCAAAGGTTTCGCCACCAAATACATGCATATATCTGACCACTAAATATTTGATTACTTATTATGTTCTCACTGATAGCACACGGATCTAGAAAGTCAACATGATTAGGTCGCATTTGTGATCTGTGGTGGTTAACGGAAGCCCTTGCACAGCTCGACAAGCTATTATTGCACTCCGCTGTACTTCCGTTGCCAAATTGAGTGCTCACACTTCCTTCCATACGTCATCATTGCTTACTAAATGTAAAAGGGCTATTAGCAATAAACATTTGTTGTGTCCATCAAAGAGATATGTTGCTTTCAGAATTGCTGTTTCTGAGTTGGCTCTCAACAGCGCCTCAGCTGAGTGTGATTCTTGCTTGGATTCTGGTTCTGCAACAGGAAGACGACATTTCTTCTTCAAGGGAAACTTATTCCACGAGTTCCCGACCTCATGCATTACCCGTGTCTCTACATGCAAATCAGGCCACGTTACCGCGTAAGCCTTCGTTGAAAAAGCTTGACTTACCACAACCTGTGATGAACTCTGAGATATACTGATGAGGCACCTCTGTGAGGAACAAAGTGGATTGTGTAGCTTTAAAGGGTAGAATGAGAGCACCTCTTCCATTTTTAAAACTGATCCATTCCCACTTGTGTAAAGGATTAAGATAAAGGGGCAGGGGGGTGCCATGGTAGAAGAGGTACTCCGCCAAAATGAGTAATAATATTCAGAGTAGAGTGTAGAGAGTATTGCACCGGCTCCACATCAGGAGCCACGTTACTGCTGCTTCTCCACAGCTGCTGGACGTCGTAGTCAGATTGGACAGCTAACATGAACACTGGCAGGTCACAGGATGCTGATCCACGATTGGAAATCAGTAACATAAACAAGGAATGTCTATATATTCATTTATGTTTCCATGTTTCACATCATTGTAAATGAAGTCTCTTTTTGATTTGGTCTAAACAGGCACACTGAAGAAATCACCTTGAGCTCTGTCAATCTGTTCTTGGACCTTTCTCCATTTTCTGACCTGTTATTGACTAAAAATGTATCAGTTAATCAGAACAATAACAGAGTAATCCATAATGACAATAAGAATTCTACGCCTAATCAACTGGATTTGAATTGAGGGTGTCTCACCATTCATCATTTCTGACGTCAGGGAGGGGAATCCTCGTGTGGAGTGGTTTTGTCCTTTTCTAATCAACCGTGTCTCGCCGTCTTAATACTTCCCGGCTGCAGAGTGTATCCTTTTTTGAACACATGCTGCTGGTGATTTAAGTTATAATATGTTTTAAAATCGTGTCCGGGGATTATGAGAGTTGTCGAACTACAAACACGTTAATCCTCAAAAATATGTAGCGGGCATAAAGAGTCTCTAAACGGTATAGTCTCGATTTCCTCTCATATTCCATATTGAGCCAAATTAGTTCATTTTCACAGTTTTTTAACTACAATACTCAAACATATTAATAAAATACAGTACAATAAAAACCCATCTTTTTGTGCAACTTACCCTCAGCTTGTTTCTCTCCCTTTCCAATTCAATAGAAGCTTTATTGTCATGACCTTTCAATTAGAAAACACAGCTTATATGGAGTGAAGTAAGTGAATAACAATAATAATATTGCTATTTCGGTTCTTTTGTCCATTAAGTTATGAATAATTTTGAGTTCTTCCTGTATTTCCAACGGTTGCATGGGCTGGAATACTTCTCCAGGAAAATACTATGAAGTGAGAAGCAGAGAGACAGTCTGAAGAACTGGTGCACTGCAGATAAGAAAACATGCAAAAAGGTCTGACAACTTTTATCTGTCTCATGTTCCTCAGGCCATGCTATTTGATTCAAACCGCAAGTTATCCATGAGGTCTAAGCAGGTCACTTACACTTCATTTCACCACATTTACTCAGATTAGATCCCCATGTGACAAGAGTTGCTAGTCCGGTTGAAGAAGCAAGGCTCCCACAGGGGACAGGCTACATTTACTCAGTTTTGCTCCCCACATGACAAGAAAACGAGTGCATTTCAATAAAGCTGGCTTCCAAGGGGGAAAATTGAGTTTATTCAGTTTGGATCGCCCCATGATGCAAGTAAGAGAACATTTGAATGAGCCTCAGTCCCAGTGTGAAACTAAATTTGCTCTGTTTGGGCCTCAGACTGCAGGGATTGAAGAAAATACCATATAAGGTAATATCAAATCTAATTTTACAGTCGAGTAGTTGGCATGTGATATTCATAGCTAAAATAGCTGGTGACCTAGAACCACACACGTGCAACGGTGCAGGAAAAACCTCCGCTTGATGAAATTTAGACACGTTCCAGTTCGCAATTCCAATAACTAGAAGTTGACATTTCTGAAATGCATTAATCAGAACTTATGAAGTGCTTAAGTCTACTGAGGCCTCAAGGTAAAAAAAAAAAATAGATTTGTTTAAAAATTAAATTTCATTTAATTCTTGACAGAAGTTGATCCTCCAAATTTCCACTTAAACTGAACGGTTTTAATATATTAAGCTACTGTATATTCTTGATAAGTTCAGCTCATTTTGTGGCAGTTTAAATAATAGGTTGAGTTATATTATTGTCCTTGTTGATGGAAGAAACAAATGTTAAAGATGTATTAGGTGTTAAAGTATCTGATGAAACACAACATCTGGCACACAGTGGACATGGAGTTCTTCAAATCGGGTGGTTCAAATCCTTCGATAGTAAGTAAGACTGAAATATTTTCGATTTTTTTTCTGATGTCTGTCTGTTGGGTTGCAGATTGCAACCAACTGAATCCTACACCATCCTTTCCCGAGCAAGTAGGAGAAACTACGGTGGCCCTCAGATGCCAGTAGCTGCTTCCACCATGATGTCACCGTCTACGACCTCATTGAGTAGCCAGAATATGTCAAGTGATGAGGTTCTTTTAACTTGTATTTTGGTATTAACTCTGTAAAACTATAGGTCATCGCTTACATGTAACACACCATATTATTGTTGCTTTTTGACGCATTGATGTAGGAATATCTTGCTAACGTTAGCTAGCTGTGAAAACGTGAAAGGCCCTCTTTTAAAACAGTGTTTGGTTTGTCCGGTCTGGGCCACTGTAGAAACATGGCGGTGCAACATGGCGGGCTCTGTTGGGGAGGACTTGCTCTCTATGCAGATATGAAGGGCTCCTTCGAACAAAAAACATGATTCTTAGTTTCAGCTGATCATACACTAATAAAAAAACATGGTTCTTAATATTATATTCCACTTCTGATAGATCTTCCTAAATCCTACCGCTCCTTAAATGCAGCAACATCAACTTTACATATATTGTGTACATTTATATTCATATTACCGTAATGCAAACAATCATAATTTACTTCTCTTTGCTTTACAATCTTGTATTTGCCTGCTCCTACAATAACAACATGTTGGTGTTTAAAAGTTCTCTTGGCAATGAAAGACCTCTCTACTCTATTTTTACATCCCCGTGTTCATGTTGATTACCCTATCAGGTCCAGTAATTGATTTGAATCACCTGTCACTGCATGTTACACAGATGGCAAGTGGCTATTAATGTATCATTAAGAAGCCAATATTAACAGAGTTAAAAATGTAAAGATTGTGTTGCAGTTTTGAATGTGAGTATCTCTCCTTATTTCCCAAATGCCTCCAGCTGAACATGGTGCAGATTGAACTTCCTCCGTTACCATATGGGTGATTGAGATGAACCTTCACAGCTACAGACATCATTTTGTTTCTGTGAGGTTCCCAGTCTGTACGAGTCAGAAAGAGAGAGAGAGGAATATGGAGACAGAGAAGTTTGTGCATGTGCGCATGCGCCTGTTGGCCTTTCATTTAAACTTGTGTGGCTCTCGCCGGCCTGATAAGGATCACTCATTATGTGGTGAGTTAGTTCTTTGTAGAGCCTCGTCACGACCCCCTAGCCACATCACAGCAAGCTGCTCATCTGTATTCATGGGTGGTTAACAGCCGGTGCACCTTTCCTCTGAAATACAGCAGGTGGAGAGAGGTGCATGAGCGCACACACATCATACATCTCAGCGCTTGGCTGAATTCAGAGATGTCTGGATCCAACGCTTTTAATTCACATTTTCATTTTGACGGGAATTCATTTTATATAATAATGCAATGTAATACACTTGATTGAGATGTTGCATTAGGTTGGAGCTATCCTAACCACAATGTTTGCCTAAACCTTAACCATAAGAGTTCTCACATCAAAACCATAGACGTGACGTCACCCATCGCCGTTGTGAAGCTCAAAGTGGGAGTCTCCGGTCTTTGCCATCTTGGTAGTGACAACCCAGCCTAAATCCCAAGGGTGGGGGGTGCGACAGTGGCTCACTGGTAGAACGGGTCATCCTTCAATCAGAAGATCGTCGATCTGATATCCGGCTCTGTTAGTCCATGCCGATGTGTCCTTGGGCCAGACACTTTATCCAAAACTGCTCCCGTAAGCTCTGCCTGTAGTGTATGAAGTGTATAAAGAAGTTCAACTTGTCAAAGACAATGATGGTGCACTATACTGCCATCATTGAGTCCAACGCCTCACCTTCTCCATCACCATCTGGTACGCTGCTGCCACTGCCAAGGAAAAGGGCAGACTGGCAATAAACCTGTCTGATTCTGATACGTCACATTATTGTTAATTCCAACCCCTTCACTTCACTTTCATTTATACATTTATGTAGCAGTGTGACTATGTTATTACCAGACTTATTATTGTCTTATTATCATTGTAAGGATGGCGTGAATAGGTTCACAAAGATGAGGCCTCAGATTTCCGAGGTAATGCACCGTATCACATATTTTGGGTTGTGACCTCAAAAAAACAATAAGAATAGCCAAAGGTGAGTTTATTTTAGTTTATGTCTGTGCACATCTATACATAGAGGATGGTGTAAATCCAAGACAAGCTTTAAGTCAAACCACGTTCCAACAAATCATGTTAATTGGAGCGGGTTCAGTTATCCAGGTATCAGATCAGGACTTCTGTGGCGGTCCAGGCACGTTCAATTTGGAGGAAAGCCTCGGGCAGATCCAGATACTGCTTGGGGGGATTATGGATCTAATCTTGCCCGGGAACACCTCATGATCCGAGAGGATGAGCGAAAGGATGTGTATGTGGAGAAGGACATCTGGGCTCTGCTTGGTTTTCAGCAGTTAAGAGACTAAAAATGGATGTATGGAGGACTATAAACATAGTTTTTTTTGCTCTATTAAAATAATGGAAATGTTAGAGTAGATCCTATTTTTTTTTTATAATGAAGAATATTGTTTTTTAGCTAATAGTCTACAGCCAGACTCCATTTAGCTTCACGTATCCTTTCAGGCGTATGCCTCCACTATGACTCATTTATTCAAAACTGCTTTTAGCATGGTTAACAAGGGAAATATCATATCTTATGGCTTTCGAGGGAGACTGAATCAGCTCCTGCAGTTTCTCTGCACATTGTGTCAGAGTGGTTTAATTTGGTTTTGATTACTGGATCGTCCTTCAATCAGAGGCCCTGCTGAAGTGTCTTTGTGCGAGGCACTTTACTCCTACCAGAGCTGCAGAGATGTGTGTGGTGCAGGGCAAGCCAAACATTTTTCACTTCAGGGGATATCGAGAATATAAAAAGAAATCAAATATCTGTTGAAAATGTGTTGTGTGGATAATTTAACACATTTTTAGCATGAAATAAAAAAAGATTTTATATTCTCATTTCCCCTTAAGTACTCCTTGTTCTCCCTCTATACTGCGGCGCTTGCTTTATGTACACACAGCACAGGAGGCCCACCAGTCCATTACCACCCCTGCTGCAAAAAAAAAATAAGAAAAGGAATTTTAAAGAGCATCATAATTCAGTCCTGTTTTCTCCACGAACACAAACCTGTGCTGTGTGGCGGCGGTGTTTAGCATTGCAGATTTAGTCAGGGTGGCAACAGTTGTGCAGTACAGCCTGTACCAGAGACAAAGGTGGGCACGGAACCAGTGACTCACAGCCATTATTGTGACGTCTTCGGGCAGCAGCAGCCACGCTGTCAAAAGTTCTTGGGGATTTTTCTAGTTATCCTTTCTTTTTTATGTATTTTTGTAATCACCTTCATACATATATATTTAAAGCATTGAGCTATTTAACTCACGACGAGCCCGCGTTTCCATAGCAACACCTACGAAAATTCATGAAACACAATCACTTCATATCTAATGAATTTCCCTCATCACTATTGATTCAAGCAACGGAACATAATAGCACTGTGGCCAGAGTGCAGCAGAAGAAAACATCATGGACTTGTATTGCATTACTAAGTTTCTAAAGCTTTATCACCATTTCTATTGTCTGTATTTCTAAAGCGATTACTTTTTTTATTCCGGTAAGAATAGAGAGTAGATGACGAATAGATCGTCACTGTCACGTAGCATTGTTGCCGGGGAGTTTAGATGGTTGAGATGATTCTGGTATGCCTTCAAAGACGACATATGTCGTCATTGAGTATCTGCTCTTATGATCCTGAAAGATAATTTCAGTAGCAATATTTTGACTTTTGTTACCTGCTAACATGAGGGTTACATGAGTCAGAGCATGCAGCATGCAGGCTACTGCAGCTAATGCTGCCGTGCCCACTAACTGTAAAGCAACACTTCAGCATCAATATTTCTATTTTACTTGACACCAAAAAAAGAGAAACTCTTTCACAGACTACCTCTTCACTTACGCCACATTTCTGATGCAGTTTTGGCATCTTGGTTTACTTTTTGTAGAATTGATCAAAACCCAACCCTCTTCTGGAACTGTTGAATGGTAGTTTCATGACGCATGAACTCAGCTTTATGCACACTGCCTGTGCTTCGATTCCAACTCAAACACAGCAGGATTCATCACCTCCTGTGACACGGAGTCGTCTGTTCTAGGCGGTCCTCAATCCTGCACCAGCACGGTGCGAATGCAGCGCAGAGACGTCTGGCAATGAGACTGCAACTTCATGAAGATATGCTGTAATATGTACTATTATTTCCTGCAAGTGTAGCTGTTGTTGGTGATGAATGTGTTTTTAGCTGTAAATTATTCCACAGAGGGAATTATAAATAAAACCTGCAGGCATGTTATGTAATTTAAATAGGTAAATTACCGTCTACCTTTAAAAGCACTCTATTTTTTTTTAACTTCACTGTTGATGCCAGAAGAACAACTGAACAGAATACAATGCTTTCCACGCAGTTGTAAATCAAATGAATAATACAAATGATGATGATAATGGATGCTTCCTGACAGTTCCATAAACCTTGATCCCTCGGTGTTTAGGCGGTGTTGATGGGAGGAGCGGACCTCTCTGACAGCTTGTCTCAACATTATGTCGGACACAGATGGGAGAGACAAAGGACGAACAGCAGGGGATGGTTTTAATAAAAAGGGAAACAGTGCATTTGATTCACTGTCATCTGCTGTGTTAAACCTTAAACCTTGAGCAGCACTGCAACGTAACAGACTGGACGTTCTCTCACTGTGATCAGCTTACAGCCTCTTTGACACTTCTTCTTCAAATATATATTTATATATTTATATCATATTTTCTACCAACGCATTGACTAAAGCCTCAGAAAACAAAGAACCAAAACTTGTTTCACTTACAAGAAAGGTATCTGTTTAGGCATCAGGGACACAATGACAATAATCATTTTTGAAATATTAGTGCTTTTGGCTTTACAAAGATTTAATCAAGATTTTAAATCCAATATATGGAAATCAGTGGAGCTAAAAAGAGCCCTTAAACCTTTGCGTTCCTCCTTCTGTTAAAATTGAATAAACTAATTGCCCTCGTCCTCTCTGCAGGGTTTGTACTGTTGCTCCAGTTAACATACATATGAAGTTAACTCAGATGAATTCTGCAGAGCCTGTTGTTTCGACAGGAAACGATTTGGTTAGGTTTAGGTTAGAATAACTAAGTTTGTTACGTAACTCATAGCTTGGCATTCGGTCACATTCCTGTGTTAGTTTGACCCGTCCATCCGCCTCGACCTCCTCCATACGCAGACCTCTGCCGCCCTTTATGCTACGTCGCCTGACATCCTTAGCGACAGCCCTGCACTTCCTGGCTTACGATTACGTGGGTTATATACGAACAATAGTGCGTTACTTTTCACAGGTAAGTACAAACAGTGAATGAGAACAGCCTGACGCAGTGAGGGAAAAAATACCAATTTAGGGACTAAAATACCCTAAAGTTTGATCAGGGCCTCAGTGTGTTTTATATAAACCCATCTAATGGGAACCAAGAGACTAATTGGACAGGTTCACACAAATGGGTTTTCTTTTTGATTTTTGAAGTAAAAGATGCTGCATGTTTATCACCACATCACATCATAAATTCACGGAATATTGGGCATTTACTGCATTTTAAGTATTAATAATTAATTGTAACAGTATTTATCATATACAGCGAATACTTCACATTTAAAAACATAAATTCAGTGCTGGTTTCCACTTCCTCTTAAGAAAAGGTGGGTATTTAGCTGCTCGATCTCCAAGCTTCTTCACCAGCCTCTCATTTACATCACCTATCACGTGTTTTATGCAGGACTGGTAGCTGCTAGAAGCAGCTGCTTTCATATGTGGAGGCCAACGAGCGCCATGGGACTCAACTAATATTGTAAATGTGTGGCTGGAGAACAAAAAATGAGCAAAAAGAGGCTAAATGTGCATTGAGCTGCAGAGTGTGATTCTCAGTATCGACACTACTACTGACTCATTTGATATTAATATCAAAAAATATTGCCGTGTGATGGGATTTATAAAGCAACTGCATTATTGTCTAAATGAGCGGTTATGCATGCATGTGTGTTAATTGTGTATTTTGCAATACCCAGGCAAGGAACATTCCACCTTAACAGTATCTGAAATGTAAAATGAGCCAATGTGATCTTTTTAGTGTGAAATCAAGCAGTATTTTATGGTTTCTGGTTTTTAGGCTGCCAGCGAGTAAGCAAACGTTGGCGCTCACTTCACAGGTGAAGCTGCTCCACACACACACACACACACACACACACACACACACACACACAAAAACATGCACAAGGCTTGTCTGGCATGTGTGCAGAGGCGTTTTACAAAGGCTTGATTTTGTGATTTCGCAGGGTAATTTGACAGCAGCTGCTTGAGTCGTGACTTCCACTTCCACTGTGAATACACAAAAGCCACCCAACCATCCACTGACACACACACATATGCACACAAAATTATACAAACACACATTTAAAAAAAAAGAAAACTGTGGAATCGTACACTCACAAAAGCAACAAAAATGAACCCCGAAGCAGTTTTCCGCCTGATTTTACATACCTCTATTTAATGCTGAATAACTTAACATGTAAACATCACAGAACTATAGTTTTACTTGACCTGACATTTAAACATGCATAAACACATGCAACACACATCAACAGGCGTACAAACCAGGTGAGAAGCCATGCTTACACACACGCAAGAAGTCGCACATAACCACCACAAACTCATCTAAGTCGGTCACACACACACACACACACACGCCATTCTGTCTGAGCAGAGACATGCATGCACACATTCACTCCCCCACACACACAAAGACACAAACAGAGGCAGACAGTGACACACACACGCACATGCAAACACACACACACAGTCGCAGGGAGCTGGTCTCACATGCGGACGACACACGCGCAGAGAGAGAACAATCATGTCTGCTTTGTTCTGCCTCCCCTTCCACTGAGGAGTGACATTTGGAGGGGCTCGGTGCTGAGGGCAGGAGGTTCAGTCAGGATGGAGGGGGAGCAAAGTGAAAAAAGAAAAAAAGACAGAGACAACAGAGTGTCAGAGGGAAAGAGAGTGCTGTGTTAAGTTAGAAAACAATAAGCTGCCATGCTGAGCAGCAGAGCAGGAGAGACAGCAAGACACAAAGAGAGACAGAGAGACAGAGAGGGGGCGGGGGGGACGGGGGGATGTAGGTAGCATTAATTGGGTCGTTTCAGCAGCAAAAAGTAACAGAATACTTATCAAAGATTGTTTTTTTTCTACTTTCCTGTAACTAAAATTGGTATTAATTCATGTTCATCAGAGAACACAGAAAGAACATGGAAGATAATATATATATAACTCAGACGGCTGGCGTTCTGGTCAGTTTGCCACTTCAATCTCAGAGAACAGTGGATTGTTTCCTTAAACTTACGACATTAATTCAGAATTTTTTCTCAGAAAATGAGCGCCCTTCCCTGGCTCCATAATTGCTTTTTTTGTTTTGTTTACCACACTGACCCTAATACGCTGTCGTAGTACAGAATTTGCCCAAAACAACAGAAAAAAATAGCCCAGTCTCCTGTAATTTATGTTGAAAATATTAATAAGTATTTGGAAATAAGCTTTTGAGGAAATGGAAAAGGCCACATTTTGTTTGAGGGCAGTGAAACATGTTTCATTCCACTGCGCTCACAGTAAAAGTTGTTGTTGGGCGGTTTGTTTGGAGGTTTGTGCTACAAACACAAAAACCAACCAAAGGTTATTGTAGCAAGGGAAGTTGTGAATGTAAAATATACAACCTCTTTACAAAATGTGTCTTATGAACATTAACAAATCTTGATAAACACTATAAACATAGAAAGCTCCATCATAATATTAAGAGAACACTTTCAAGAGAACTTCTCCTTCGACATCATCGCTATTGTTATTATTATTTATGGAATGAGGTCACATGTATAGAAAATGTGCAGAAACACAAACTGATCAGAGAACAGTGCAGGCAGGTGTCATATAGATTTTTTTGTGGAACATGGAAATGTGAGAGGCAGTCGAGGATCGTTTGTATAGATTGCGCACTCTTCCGGCTTTCGGCACCCACCTAGTTGGCTGAGACCGGTTACTTTTGAGTTGCAGGAACTGATGAGGCTTCTGACAGCTTGAACATGAAGATTGTCTGGGCGCAACATTCGTATCAGGCGTGTTTGCTGCCGTGTGTTCAAACTCTGGAGGAGGATGTCAACATTTCATCGCCTGCAGTTATTCAGGCTTGGAGAGCTCCGCGTAGCAAATGAAGCATGGCGAACTCGGAGTCAAGATGAGGTGAAATTCCTCGCTTCATTCGAAGAAAATACAAATAAATAAATAAAAAGATCAAGCTGCTGCCACAACTGATCTTCCTATTTTGCTACTTCATGTGTTCTTCATGCGTAGATGCACCAGAAGAAGTCAAATACAACAAAATTCATGTTCATCCGGGCTGTAGACTCCTGGTCTTGTTTGATTCCCAACATGAGAATGATCACACCCTAAAATGCTCCATGTTGGTGAGCTGATGAGGAGACTGAACACCATGGCCACATCAGCTAATGATACATGGCAGATGTTTAAGATTAAGTATGGAGTGTGATTTGTCCCCCTGAGGCTCTTACTCCAGCCCGTCCACACTGTGGCCTTACAACAAAGCCCCCACTCGCCCCGTATGTATAAAGACATTTTCAAGGCTTAAAGATGACAATCACAACACTGTTAGCGTTGTAATAAAAAGACCAACGTGTGAGAGTGGGTGTGAAAATGTCTGTGGGCATTACATATTTGTGAGTCGTGTTGGAGCCTTGTTTTGTTTTCTCCTGCACTGTTTTCTAACCCTAAAGTACACGGCACAGATTGTGCTCTTTGACCTCAAACCCAATTTTTAGTTTAGACCTGTCTGTCTCTGAGTTCAACGTTCAACGTTTTTGATTTTGATTTTGCCCATATAAAACAGGCTTTAAACAATGTAATAATATATGTAGCTGCATATTCAAATGCTGATCACAGCCCAAAAATATTTATATGATACACAAGAAAACACAAATGTGCTGCTGACCTTGCACCAGGGCCTCCTTAGCTACACTAAATGTAAAAACCTTGAAACTGACGAGAACAATCTAAGTCCATCTGCTTAACTGGTTATGATACTGGTGCCTCTATATGACCTCCATAAGTAAACAAGACCATCAGCAAAAAGATATTTCTATATAGTTATTATCAATGCTTGTCATCGGTGCTACCGGTTCCAGCGCAATCAAACAAAATCATGCAGGCTCACCAGACACTCCTTTAGCTCAGACTCGGGGCCTCTGGCAGCGACCAGCCCACCACGGACAGACCCAGAACCAGCAGCGGCGGCTCCTCCTCCGGCCAAGGAGCCGAGCTTCGCCTCTCTGCTCCACCGGTCCACGTTGGGAGCCAGAAACCGCCACCACGCTGCTGTAGACCCAGGACGTATTGCTGGGTCCGCTGGAGGAAAGAGAGGCACGGGGACAAGGACTGCATGGAGGAGACTGTCACACCCTGCTGCAGTAAAATGAAAGGTTCCGCGTTTGTCCACAGGGACCGCCAAAATCAACACACAATTAAAGTTCCTCGTAGTAGCTTTATATTCTTAATTAATATCTTTTTTACATAATGAGTTCTTGTGTTTGAATGGATAAACCTCCCCATATATACACGCTTCATGAAGCCACAGTGTACATGCATTGGTATGCTGTGCCTTGTGTGTGTTGGTTCCTATTTCGAGCAGGTAAACTGACGGCTCCGGTGTGTTGAGATGAGCGAGGAGCTGAATGTGCTGCGGTGGCACTAACACACTGAATCACAGTCAGGATCACTGCGTCGTCTGGTAACATGTGCATCGTTCCTTGTTAACACAGCGCTGCGAAATGACACCAGGTGATGCGTGCAACCCCAAACACAGAGCAATACAAGATCATACAGGACATTTAGAGGCACACGCAGACTCTCCCATGAAAGGGCTGGAAGGCATTTACTGCCAATCAAGTTATTCTTTGAAGAGACACATCCAGTGTTTTCACAAGCTGTCAATTTTCTTCTTTACGTTTTGTGAAATCGCACATAGAAATGAAAAGGTCAAAGACAGAAAGAGATCTCAAAGGGCTTATAAAACCAACAACAGCTCATCAAATCTGTCATTCTTTTCCTTTCTGTGCCTCTTAGTAAAGCAGTATGTTTGATCCCGTTGACTCTCTCTCTTCTCCCCATCTCTCTTCTGGCTACATTGACTCAGGTGACCCTCCATTTGCATTCTCTGTCTGACGACGCTTCCTCTTTTTTCTCTCCTGTTCGTTGCAGTCTCATTTTCTCTCTCGCTCACATGATCTCTGTCTCCCCGTCTCTCTCTCGTTCTGCGTCTCCTCCCGTCTCTCTCTCTCTCTCCGCTGTACAACCCTAATGTCTGGGCCTGTCAGGGGAGGCCCACAGAGAACCAATTAGTTGTAGGATTTTATGCGTTGCTGTTGAGACACTTTTGCAACATGTGCACTTTCACTTGCACAAAGTGTTTCTGCGTCCATCAATATTAAAATAAGAAGAGGCTCGCTTCAGTGTGTGTGTGTGTAACAGATTAGGCGTCTCTGCGAGTTGTCTGAAGTCAGAGTTTGGATGATTGGACTGACCAGGGTAACGTCGCAGTGGGACTCATTTTAAAAAATATGAGAGGAGGTTCTTCATGAATTTTCTTAAAGTGTCCGTCTGAAAATGTCGTAGGTGCTTCTTGTTGAAAAGGTTTGATAGAGACTGTGAGAGTTGCTGTATTCTGTCCTCCCTTCTTTCTCTCACTCTTTCTCCTCTTCCCAAACACTCTGTAAATGCATGCCTTCTCGCTCAGCTTCTGTATCGCTCTGTGTTGAGAAAGTGAGAATTGAAAGAAACACATGACAGAATTAATTAGATTTTCTTTGTTTTTTAAACAACTTCTATGTTTAAATAGTACGACACCTCTTTTGCATGCCCACTTTCAGTTTTCTTCTTCTTGTCAAAACCTGGTGCCATCATTACCCACAATGCAGCTCGACTCGACAGTACATATTCGGGTGTGTTGTGCTAGTAGAGGCATCATGTAGCCTGGAGCCTCTAGCCTGCAGCAGAGATGAGGAGCCGGCTACAGGGGCCTGGTGAACTCACTTCTTTCTAACTCCACACCCCCACAATATTTTCATTTTCAAACTTGTAGTCTCCAGTGACATCACCTGAGGCGGTTTATCAAACTTCACACAGCTCTCACTGAAGCCACAAAGGCTTTATACAACTTTTATTTTTTCACTTCCCAAAAACACGAACACAAACTTTAAGTGAAATCGGTGGAGTTTCCCTTTTTAAGGAGGCAACAGAAATCATGAAGTCCAGTATACCAGGAAAAAGACTCTGTTCAACAATCCAACACTTGTGATTGTAGCCTATATCTGTCCTCAACCAAGAACACTAGTTAACTGACTGTTACACCAGGTTTTAGAACCAATCACATGTCTACAGACCATCACACACCCGGGGCATGACGAATAAACGACGCAAAAATCATCAAAAGTGTTCATACCAGCAGTGATGCAAATTGCGACGGTTGCAGCACTTTCTTTGATAAAAGGTTGGAAAAGATTTGCACATGCAGCTCCTACCAGGATCCTGTAGACCCAGAGCAGTCGGGCAGTCTGTCTGAGGTAGATTGTTGCATAGCCTAAGCTGCTGTGAGTACTATTGAGTTTCCTTTTAGTAAATTGCTCTAAATTAATATGTCTTGGGCTTTTATTGTGAAAGGTAAGAACGGAAAAATATGGTCTGCGCTGTCTTTGTCCTCCGTGTTGTCGTACACCATAGTGTACGTTTTGAATACTTCCATTTCGCACAGTGCGATTGGTTGATGCCTTTATTCGCAGAGCAAAAGCCCAGAAGAATCACCCTCGTTAAAAATAATTAAATGACATCACCTTTTGTGATCTATTGTGTGAATTACTCATGACAAAAACAACAGTTGGAAAAATATATTGACAAATGAATTGTGTGTGTTAAGGTCTTTACAAGTCCTCAAGAGTGAACAATGAAATATGTAATTTGTTATTGCCTCCCAGTACGACCCATATTAGCATGTTCTGATCTGAGACATCATTTATCAGTAATTGTGACCCCAGCATCTGTACTGGGTAATGATGCGGCTCCTGATGAACACATCGGATCGGCTCAGGTGGTTTGGGTGACGTGCTGTCCGATAGTGTGAGCATATGGATCTGGGTTCTACTTACACAAAAGTTTCGGGTTACATTATTATATCTTGGCTCCCAAGGTCACCAACAAAAAACAAAAAAACACAAGATCATATGTTGAGAAGTTCACCCAGTATAACTGAGCGGATCCTAATTAAACACACACACACACACACACTCACACACACTCACACACACTCCCTTCACAACTGGGACGCCTGAGTCTGTGCACTTTGAATTTGTTTCCATATGGACTGAGACCAAAGCGTGTTAGACACACTGGGATGCTCCGTGTGGCAGCAGGTTGAGACATACCATGTACTCAAGATGTTGTGGGTTCGACTCCAGATTTTGCCATTTATCGTCCAACTCGTCTCGACCTTGTTATTCCCAATTTCCTTTTCTCTTTGTCTCTGTTCCCCCCTCGGTGTCCTCTTTTTTTTCCAGTTATTCTCTTTCATTTCAAAGAGCCTCACTGGCATCGGTCTTGTCTTCTACTGCCAGAGCCTCTTGTCTCACATTGCCTCTCTCAACCTCTCTGTGTGTGTGTGTGTGTGTGTGTGTGTTAAACCGCAATCCTGTTAATCCCACTAGTAATGGTGTGCATTGGGAGAGGTATCAATCATGACCACTGGGGTTGGTTCTTTGGCCGAGTTAAAACCATGAAAAAACGAGGATTCAACGCCAAATGTCCAACAGCTTTGTCAGAGCTGCTGCACGTGGAAAAAAAATCCTTGAATGAACAATGTTCATATCTGCATAATAATAATAACAATAGCACATTTCGGAGTGGGATTAAAACAGTGGGAAAATAGAAAACCTTGAAGCCATATATGACCAACGTGACTGTTCCAGGTAGATCATTTAATTGTATTTTAAACTACTCTTTTTTTTATTCTCCTTCTTTTAGCTTGTGATCTAAAATTCCTTTTTCTTTATTTTCTAAAAACCATCTGTAAGTGAAAGTATACAATAGTGGCCTGCATCTTAAAGATTTACATCTTCCAGATGGGCTTCGTGTTGAGGTAGACGGACAGAGTGAAGCTGGAAACAGACGAGTGTTTTGTTGGTTTCATATTATTCAGGCTTTGGCTTTTACTGAGAGATGCACAACAAATCAAAGACTCTGTTTACTTATTAAAGTCTGTTCTGACCCTTTAGCTATTCTCACAGCTATTCTCTCTAAAGAGGGAACACTTCAGTGGTGGAGACAAAAGGGCAACCGGAGCCAACCAAACAAGGCAACCCTAATTACTCACATGAAGTTGGAGAGAGAGAGAGAGAGAGAGAGAGAGAGAGAGAGAGAGAGAGAGAGAGAGAGAGAGAGAGAGAGAGATGCACAGAACTCGTCCAGAGTTTCACTGAAAATATTTTTGTGGGAATTTCATAGTCAGATCTGCTCTTTTTTTATACTTTACTAAAATACAGTTTGGTATCACTTTCAGAAAGTTGATCTGTGTTTATTGACTATATTAGACAGATAACATGGCTAAAGTTATATATTTGGTCAATACTATCTGCAGGTGTGTTGTTAAAGTGAGAGTTGGAAGGTGTTTTCCTTGTTGTGAGGTCAATATCTTCAGGATGTATTCTAGAGATATGTACTGCTCTTATGCTCATGAGAGCCTGGAGTAAGACTCAGTAATGTGTGTAGGTAAGGTAAGGTTTTTAGACATATAAGATCCCAGTTATGAAAGCCCCCATATCACTCACTGTAAAACAGAAAAAGTTAGATTTTCATTTGGCAAAACATCGACATTATAAAGGTGAGTTGACCTTTTACCACCCACTGCTCTGCCCGGGGGACACAATCGGTATGAAAACTATGAACAACTTTCACCAAGTGAAAGTACTATGAATATACACACAGATATGAACCGGTGATATAACTATAAATAACAAACGTTTTATATATGCATACAGTGCATGGGAGTATAATGTCTCCCTCCGTTTGAAGCTGTCTGGTAGTCAAGCGACATAATAATTGATTGCACACATCTACAAATCATAACATAGTAAATGTGTTGTATTAATTGAAGAAGACTGTAGTTTTTTAATAGTATGTGTAACTCATCAAAGTGAAAGTAATTGGAAAACTGTTGAGTTAATTAACACTTGCCGACTGATTTAGATGTGTTACATTGATTGAAAATAATAATATTTGGAGAAAGAATATTTACACAGATGAGAGTCGTGAAATAAAGTACAAGTGGACAATTATCTTTTTCTGATGAATAACTAGACTGTAGGAGGAAACATTTAAACCAGAGCTAAGTTCTGGGTTATGAGTTTGTGCATGTTTTTTTTAATTTAAATGTCTACATATTATTTTGTGACAGATTTCAACCTGGCAGGCCAATAATTGCCCCGTTCACTAGAGAGATAGCGTTTGAATTAACTTGCAGAGCGTTTGAATGGCAGCGAGAGGCCTTCCTCATTATCCTCTATATGACTGCGGCTCGCAGCACAAGAGCTGATGGAGCGTCGGGAAGGACGGAGGTGCTGCGGCCGGTTAACGAGGCACACCTGCGTCTGATTAAATCTCTGCCATCACATGGATGCTGCTGGAGAGGCTTTAAGAGGTTACAGACACTTTAGAAAAAAAGCTGCTCTATAAATGTTTGGCTTCATCACTAAAAATGGAAAACATTGAATATGAGTTTCAGAACGTGTTTCCACTTTCTACAGTTGTTGAGGCTGAACTTTGGATGTAGACTTTTTTTTTCGAAAGACAGTGCAGGAATGATGGGCTCTCTCCTGGGGGGGGGGGGGAGTTCTGCATCAAGCTCGCCTCGCTCCAGCAACGCGTTTGCCCGATGTTGACATATTGCCGGCACCATGCGCTGCCCTTTTTTATTTTGTCTGCCAGCTTTGTGCGTTTCCCAGCATGCTCTACTGAGGATGTAGGCAGCGGTTGACCCGGAGCTTTCCTGGAAGTCTCTGAGGGATCGTGAGTGTGTGTGTGTGTGTGTGTGTGTGTGTGTGTGTGTGTGTGTATGTGTGTGGGGGTGTGTGGGTGGGTGGCCCAAAACAGGAGTGTGCTGCCGGTCTGTCTCGCTTCTTCCTCGGGGTGGTGGTGCAGGTGGTGGCTCATCCTCTGTTGGCATCCTGCCTGAAGAAGACAATGGACTGGCTCACGTCGCACATCAGCTCATATCAGACGTTCTGGTTAAATCTGTCAGCTTTGTCAAAAGGCAGATGAACTTTTCATTGTTCTAAGAACATAGTTCTACCACAATCTTTTTTTTGTGTCGGCACTACAAGAACTTGGAACGATCATAATCCTGAGAACGCCCTTTTAAGGGAATTTCTTAGCTCCTATTTTCTTTGTAAGTGTACTGTGATTGGACAAACGCTGTCAACCGCCATTATTAAAAAACTTTTGCTGACTTGAACAGAAACCACAACAGGTGCTTTTGGGATGGCTGTTTTGATTGTTTTTACATGATTGTGGAATGTCACGTAGTTGTTTATTTATTCTAATAATACTAATAAAAGCCAAGAGAGCTTGTAGCGAATGTAGCAAATCACAGACTGTAAATAAGACGTGGACGTAGTCCTCGTGACGTCACCCATTGGTTTGTGGACTGCGGTTTTGAAGCCTCGAGTTCCACATTTTGGCCAGCTGTGATTTTTGTCACGTTAACTTAGTGTTTTGCAACCGGTGGATGGAATTGACCATATTTGGACTGCAGAGGAGTGACGCCGCGGTAAAGACGACGTACACGGCTGTTGTCACGACCCGCCAATCACAAGGTTGCCACACCCAAAAGAATACTCAACTTTATGTCCTGTTTGACTCTAATGAAACTAGAGATTGAGACCATAAACTCATGTTCACAATGTTTACTGAGGTAATAAATCAAGTGAGAAGTAGAGTCATTTTCTCATAGACTTCTATACAACCAGAGGAGTCGCCCCCTGGTGGACACTAGAGAGAATGCAGGTTTAAGGCACTTCAGCATTGGCTTTACTTCTTAAATCCGGAGTTTGCTCTCAGTAGCGCACTCGTGCGAGCTGCACCAGCCGACTTTGGTCACTTCAGCGTTCCTATTTGCAGGCTCAAGTGCAAACAGAAAGAAAAGCCCTTGAAGGTATCTCGTTCTCGGGGGAGTTCCCCAGTTGGCAGCTCCTCTCACAGGGAGGCTCCAGAACTGTTTGGTCCGAAAGCGCCTGATGTCTAAATACCTCAACTAAGCCCCAGAGCCAATTAGCTACCCGTGTGTGAATTTCCACTTGTGACCCCATGGAATTGGAAGTGGTTTGAGAGCGAGAGCTCTTCATGTATGATTCACTGCGAGGAAAAATTACGTGGGTCAATGTTTTGCTGAAATGTTACACAGCAGTCACTTACTGAGTGTGTGTAATTGTCTAGTTACACGTCAACAAATGTGCATTTTTTTAAAGCCATCTTTACAAATTGTTTGCATTTGTTTTTGTGTGTGTGTGTGTGTGTGTGTGTGTGTGTGTGTGTGTGTGTGGGAGAGCGCCACATCCCCCTGAGAGCCGTGACTGATTCAACTAGACAATGAGACTCATGTTCAAACAAGTTAATTGTGCTGATTCTCTCACCTGACCCAGATGAAATGATTGTTGACCGTATAATTATGCTCGCTGACAGGGATTTGTTTGTGTGTGTGTCTGCGCGTGTTTAAATGAGCTAACTATGGTGAATGACGATGATGTTAAATGAAGCAGCAAATTACTGTCCGTTCCCGTTGTAAACAGGAATGGACCAAAATACTTATACGGCTCTATTTCCACCAGTAATTATTATTTTGTCTTTTCAGTCCATTTATTATTTCACTCGGGCTTAATTTCAAACAAACCAAGTGTTGTTAATCAACTATCCAGGGAGGCGCAGGTTCAGTGAATTAACTGTTTTTGTGAACTGACTTCTATCATCACAGATAATTGTACCCTATCGAAATAAACTGTATTTATTATTTGCGATATTATGTTATTGTTATTACAAGAAAGTACCTCAGCTTCCTCAAAAATATATATATAAAAATGTATTTTAAAGTGTAGTGATCTAATGTCGATATATTACTTAGCCCTAGTATGACTTTGTTTTTGCTCCCCGGTGTTGATAGCAAAGCAGGAAATTAGCGACCATGCACGGCCGGATAAAAGTAAAAGAAAAGTAATAAATATGTATTAATTCTGTCACTTTGACAAACTTTTAAATTGCTCTCTGGCTCCACTCAGAGAGACTCAGGTGGGCTGGAGGAATAGAAAACATTTCAATAACGAAGATATTGCCTTTAATTCATAATGTTAAGCGCGGTGCCATTTGTCAGAGACTAATGATCCGTTCACAACTGAAATAAAAAGGTAAACACGGTGAGGAGAGGTGAAGGGGGGACGTAAGAGGAGAAAAGGGAAGAGAGTGAGTAGACGAAGAATAGATGGAGGAAAGAAAAGAGATACAAGAGATGGAGAATTGAGAGATGGGTGAGTAATAAATGCAGAAGAGAAACACTGATCAGAACAGAAACTGAATGAGAGACTGAGACACAAAACATAAAAAGAGGTAATGGAAGACACAGAAGAATATGACAGACGGATACGAAGAAAGAATCCAAGAAAAGACAGAGAGTGACAACAGGATTTGCATACAAGCTCTGTCAGACTCTTCTTTCAGTCTACTAATTAAAGCCCACCCCGATTGTTCTAAAAATGAACCAGCCAGTTGGCAGACAACCTCGCACATCATTAAGTCTCTGATTACATCTATAGCAAGTCTACCACTTTTTTATTTTTTTAGGGAACAGAAATGATAACAGCTACGGCTATTAAATAAGGAATAAAATCATTACATGTGCTGTCAAGTCAACAGCTAGGCCCTGAAAAACAATGACAGTGACGCTGATTTGTTCTCTGATATCACAGAGAGAGAGAGAGAAGGCTAGAAATGAGAGAGACTGGGTGGGGAGGAGGGAGGAGGGAGGAGGGAGGAGGGAGGGAGGATGTGAAGCAAAGCATCACAAAGAAAGGCACAAAGTGGGAGAGAGAATAAAAGGCCTAACAAGCCAACAAAGTGCAATAGACAATTAGCTTTCCATGAATTCTAGACATCTGTGAGTGTCTTCTCCGTGGGCACGAAATGAGACCAGAGACGCAGATCTCTCCGAGGCCAGCGACGGCCCGCTAATTAAGCAGCGCATACCGAGCTCTGGAGTGCCATTCTCCCATGCCACCTTTGTGTCTTGGAGCCTTTGGAAACAAAGGCTCTCTGTAGCTCGTTATTCAAGAGAGAGAATTCATTCATGAAGCAGATTCAAGAAAACAACATTCGATTTTTGGCTCCGGGAACAAAAAAAAAGTGTTGTTACTCGCTTGTTGTTACAAGTTTTGGCTGCAAGAAAAATCTGAGCACAGTGAACTGCTGTGATTATGACATAGAAAAAGAGAAAACAAGAGAAATATTTAACAACCTGGAAAACTATTTAGTTTGTTTGGATTCTTTTTATTGTTCTTGGTGTACAACTCTTAAGGAAACATGTTGGGATTACCATAGTTGGATGGTATCCGAGTGTGCAGATTGAATTCCCACTGTCCTGAGGCCAGTTTAGGTATCAGTGAATTGATGAAACAAAAGTCCATAAAATGGACAAAAGTCTATTTCCCTTCCTAAGTCCTGAACCCTTAGTTGCTGTTTCTAGGACGGACAAACTTGACAAAAAGAAACATGGCGACACTGGTTCGGTTTAGCTTCGACTGCAATTTGTATTATAGTTTTCGGGCGACAGGTAATATATTTTGGGATCAACCAAAAGTTACTTCAGGGTGTGACATAGAGATATTTAAATCAAGGATCGGTAACCTTCATCTTTTCTGGCTTACGATAATTATTGTCATACTAACAAACATGTCGGCAACCAACCTGTCTGCCCTTTTTCAGATCCCATTAATATTACCGGAAAGATAAGGAGAAAACAAACCGAGCCAACATTGGTGAGACGGGCTCAGGATAGCTCCTCTTGATGTAGCATTAGCTACATTTCAGCTAGTAGGCTAGAATTCTTGCTAGCATTAGCTAACTTCATATACAATGTAATGTGTCCGTGAAGATTGTAACACCGATGTAATGTAACTAACATGCTACATTTGAACAGACGTTTGTAGTAAAACAGGAAGTTGACCGAGGTTCCACTGAGTGCAAAGGGGCGATACCAAGGAAAGGTCAATTGTGTCCAATAGCTAAAACTTTTGCATCTCAAATTATGACAAATAGTGTTTCATGTAAAATCTATCACTTCTTATTAAAGGGTCAGTTCCCTGAAAACACAAACATTTCAACAGGAAGTACTTTAATATAGACGGTGACTAGAAACCAGTGATGAAAGTGTTTCTTTGTGATTTAGGTGATCCAGCCTTTAATAATAAGATTAATAAGATTGCTGTTTTTAGTCAGCTGCCACTGCTTATGAATATGCGATAAGAAACATCAATTATTGTTTTCAAAAGTGTCCATTTGTCCCGAGAGGACAAGCTTCATGGGTGAGCCCAGCAGTGGAAATTAATCCAAAAGTTTCTCTGTTTGACATCACCCCTGTCCCTAAACTTTGTCCTGAGTTGAGGGTTGCAAGTGTTGAAGGTCAAAGTGGCTCTGCGTCTCGGTTCTGCTGTAATTCACAGGGCCTCACACACACACACAAACACACACGCATGTATTTCTGTGTGTATAAGAGGTGTGTGAGAGTTGGAAGTCTGTCACAGACGAACCAATAAATGAAAAACTTTGATGGCTCAGACCACAGGAGACACACACACACAGGACTTCAAAGACCCTTAGCCTGACACTGCTTTCACTGTGTGTGTGTGTGTGTGTGTGTGTGTGTGTGTGTGTGTGTGTGTGTGTGTGTGTGTGTGTGTGTGTGTGTGTGTGTGTGTGTGCTGAGATGGCGCAAGCATTGATCCGGAGAGGATAGGTACAGTGGGAGAGAAGAGATGGAGGTTTAGGGAAAGATCTGATCCTCGGCCACAGCAGCGATAACATCCACAGTGAATCTATGTGCAGAGGTTTTGCAGCATCGGAGGCTCATTGAAGGATTATTGTTAAAAGACAAAATACGATGCATAAATAAAATAAATATTACTGAGAAGGAATACAAATCAATCAGAATAGGATTGGAGATAACAATATATTTTAGAAATGTCTGCGTCAGTTATTGAAAAGGAAAAAGTTATTGTTTGGAATTGAAATATTCATCTTTTTATGTCTGTACTGTATGTTCTATTATCTATATATTTTACTTGTATTATCCAGGTATGTATTTCCGTTCATTCATTAAGCAGTAGAGTCTCCTTCCCTCAAAGGGATGCATCATGTAGAATTATTGAAATGAGCTATTTCGTTAAAGCAGAATTGAATGCATGAGAGATGACGTTTAAACCAAAGAGTCCTCTGGATCACCAATCATATGAGAGGAGCTGCATATTATGACAAACAAGTTCTGATTCTAGACACAAAGTTAAAGATATCCAAAAGTCAGAGCTGTGGAGACGAAACAGATTACGATCCAGATATATTCTGTGTGGAAGAGCAGGCTGTAATGAAAGCGATTGGATTCAAAGGCTATACAGTAATCTGTGTTCAAAGACAGAAAGAGATACGGAGAGGTCACAACTCAAACTTAGCTAGAAGAGTGAGCAGGACTTTTCTGCAGTCACTCTCCTGCATTAGATTTCTGGTATACGTGTGTGTGTGTGTGTGTGTGTGTGTGTGTGTGTGTGTGGGGTCGATAACACATGACCTGACACAAAGCCATATCCCTCTGTGACCAACAACAAAGACAGAGAGAGGAGGAAGCTTAGAGGGGCCGGACAGTGAGAGACAGCTGGAGAGGGGAAGAGACAATGTTCGAAGGGAGAGGAGGCGAAGAGGAAGAGGAAAGGTCAAGAGGGGGATGTGAGAGAGCAATTTTGATAACAAATGACCTGCCACACAGCCTGTATACCTGTAGCAGGGACTGTGGACAGTGGCTATTATCACTTCAAAGCCTCCACTGGGGGAGCTGGAAAGTTCTCATTGACGTGTGAAAGCTAGACCAGTATTTCTACAAACAGTCTGTGGCACAGAGTACAGACTCCTCAACTGCTGCTTAGCCTGTGTGACACAAGAGAACCACATGACGACATTCCCTAAAACAGCATGAAAGCAACGTATAGCTCAAACGTATAGCTGCTGTCGTCAATATTGTTGTAATAACAATTTACCAAATGACAGCGTGAGAAGAAATGTGTGATAAACCCTCCCTGAGAATTATCACGTTACAAAGTTGTTCCTACATCCGCACAACACTGATCTCTGTACTCACAAGCGCTCCAGAGAGGAGGTGGACTCCATGTTTACATCATGATGCTTGGTGCTCAAACTTCAGTCAAAGTTGATGGACAAAGTTATTAATGTGAAGATGTCGGCCATTTTCTCTGCAGAGAACAGTTTTTGTGGCTGCTGTTTACATTCCTTATGATGCAAATTCAATAAAGTGCACTACAGGAATGTGCTAGAGTTTTTGTTTTGTTGGGCTACAACTGAGTGTCGTTGTGCATCCCTGTGTTGCATAATGACAATAAAGGATCCTTGAATCCTTAAATCCATCAAGGCCGCAGCAGCTTACGTCTGGGCACAGCGAGCGACTGAGCGAGCAAGGGAGAAAGATATTGACTCATGTTATTGATACACCAACATAACACTTACATTATCGCAAGCGTTTCAAAGGCCAGCCAGGCATGAAACACAACTATAGCTAAAGGGTCGGCTAAAATATAGCCAGAAGAGCCACAATGTTACTTTATATGCCCTGGAGCTATGGACATATATATATATATATATATATATATATATGTCTCACTTGTTTCCCCTCTCCCTTCCCTCTGTTCTCTCACTCGTAGCTCTGCCGATGTGATAAAAAAATTCACATCACAGCTGTGAAATTAGATGTTTTCTTAAATATCTTGAAGAAAACATAGTTTCTTCTTCCTCAAACTCTTGGAATTGATGATTCCATTAGAGCATAAAACTGTTGGGAATTTGTGTCCACGATGGGACTCTGCACCAAATGCAACAATGATTTTCACTTGCAGTAATTTGTCCTCTTCAGTCCTCAGCTTTCTAGAACCAAGAAAAACTTCTCTTAAATAAATTGAAAAAGGATAATCCATCACAGCTGAAGATGTAATGAAAGCAAAAGAAACAGAATATGTGTCTTTTCACACCGGTTTGAAAGCTCTCTGTCATTTGTAGATGCTTCTTTTTACATTTCTCAAGGCTGCGTGTGAACAATTACATAACACAGCAAAGTGGAGCTATAACCTTTGTTACATTCACCTTCTGCAGCTCTCTTTGTTTGCAATGCAGAGAAGAGATTCTGGGAATGAAGCAGTTTTTAAACCCAAACAGATTTTACCTCAATCAGGACACTTTGTTGCCGAATTTAAAAGTATAACTAACATTTAATACCTTACAAATCCTTCCTTGATCGCTGTGTCAATATTTGTTTTTAGTGGAGGGTTTCAGAGATGGATTGATGGTTTGGGATCTGTGTCTCCCACACTGTTATTACAGCGATCAACCACTGGATGAAAAAGCTTGAGACAGAATCATTCCTATACAAATGCTGTTTAAATGATTTGCTTTAGTAATCAAGTTGTTCTCTTACAGTGTTCATTTTTGGTCTTTTAATACATGACAACATACAGAGAAAACATGGTATAACTACAGTATCGCTCCACTGCAGTGTGGGCAGCACATGCAGATGAATACAGTCTGTGCATGGTGTTTTAAGATCATTTGATGAAAACCTTAGTGTTGCATTAATCATCTGTCTGATAAAAGCTGCATGTTGCATCCTCAACAGGCTACGGGCATTTTCCTGGAAGGAAGTTAAACATGTCATAGCACAGGTGTGAATAAAACTAAATTGGTGTGAATTCCAGTGTGTATTCTGCATGCTGGCTTACCGTCACACTCCCGGGACGTGTAAAACAAAACAGATAAATCGTTGATGTTAATAGTAACACCTGTGCTTTTCACTCTGACGAGTCAAAATGTGTGCTGTAAAAGAAAAGAGACTATTTCCACTTTCCATCCACAAATGATTCCTGTGACATGAAAATATAGACAGAAACAAAAACACGACATTTAAACAAAACACACTTCAACACTTATTTCACACAGCTTGTCGTTTGCTGAATCCAAATTGAAAAATGACCGTACTGTCTCTGGCAACACTTAAAAGAACGCTGTGAGAAGACTACCGTTAATTTGAGCATCAGTCTCCAGCATGGAGAGATGAAACATTGTCATATCCAGGTGTAGTAAAGCTGGAGAGTGATGAGTGTTGACGGACAGCAATCCAGCAGTCTTTACATCTCACACAGTCGGTCCACAGCAGGGGTCCAATCAGGTTGAAGTGAAGTCACCTGAGCAGGTGAGGTGCATTATGGGGAGCTGAGTTTTCCATGGACAGATTTGTTTGCTGCGGGCTTTGTGCTAAACATTTCAAACACCACCCTGCCTTTGCTTTGCTGTGTCTGTTTCTGTGTGTTGTTTTAGAGCTGCTCCTGGTACAGTTACAGCGTTTTAAGCTCACACGGCACAGAACGGCTTATTAATCTTTTTTGGGGCCAGAAATTTAAGAAGGCGATTTTCTCTTTGTCTCAGGCCCTGGGACCAGGCTCATTAAAAGTTATCATTCTGAGATCGGCGGTACGGGTCATAAACTTTTACACATGTAGCTGAGGACGAGAGCTGAGTAGATGTAATCTCGCCCTCTGACCCTGGCTCATTAAAACAACACGCAGCTCTTCTTGTCGGACAATAATCTGCACCATAGAGAGTTATTATGGAAACAGTAAACATGGACACATGGGGCCAAGGAGGGAGGTAACATCTTCAATGTGCCTCAGCTTTACTGAATGTTGGGAATAAACATCCACAGGTCAGAATAAACATTTCACAAGGTTAAATCTGTGATTTATTAGCCATAAAATGATTAATATAACAATAAAGTAACACTTCCTATGGCACATTGACTAAACATACTTACAACAATTTATAAATCGGTATTATTATAGTTAGAAACACTCAGAAACTTTTGCAAGAATTTAGTTTAATCCCATAGGCCCATTGTAATATATTATAATCTTTTCATAATGCATTATAATCACTGTTATAATGTGCATATACATAGTGCTATAAGCAGATTATAAGTATGTTTATAATGCATTATATATATATATATATATATACATATATAGCTCTAGGTGTATATATATATATCCATAGTTCTAGAATACATGCTGTAGAAGATTAAATATTGTGTAAACCTTTTCCCTTTTTTGGGCTCCTGAAGGTGCATCAATATCTGTGTCACCTTGTCCACAGCAGACCGCTGTCTCGTCTCTCCATCATTCTTTTCTCTCATCCCACGTCTTCTGTGAGTCTCCGTATATTTCTCGTCTCCTCTCTCTCTCTCTCTCTGCCACCTCTCTGTTCTGTTGCCTCTGTGACGTGTCTGTAAATGCACTCCACTACATTACACCAGCAGCACTCAGCTAGTATTTTATAACTCTCTCTCCCTCCCTCTCTCATTCTTTGTTTCCTCCTCTCTGTATCTTTTTTTTTCTGCCTCCCCCGTCTCACTATGTCTCTCCCTCTTTCCATCAACGGTGGCCTCCAAATAGACTGCACAGTGGATTAATGATCTACCGGCTTTATATTGTGTGTGAGATGATGTTTGTGACTGTGTGTGTGTGTGTGTGTGTGTGTGTGTGTGAATGCTGTCCTTGGTCTGGCATTAACAGTTCATGTGGGAGTTGATATTAGTCTGAGCTGACAACAGCTATCCATTTGATACACACACACACACACACACACACACACAGAAGGTGTACAGGGATTAGGGTGACAAGATGGCGCCTAGTTGCTGACTTGTCCACATTTGTCATCCAGATCCAATTTTAGTCATTAATTCAAGTCATTTATAACTTCATCTCGTGCGTTGTGGGGTTACGTACGTCTCCTGTCCAAAATGAATTAAGAGCACAATTAATTCCAGTGTTGTGTGTTTGTGTGTTTTATATCAAATTAGCACTATTATCTCTGCCAAGGAGGTTTCTTTTGTTTTCTTTCTCCCACGTGTTCATTAGCACGATATCTCAAAAACCAGTTAACAGATTTTAATGAAATTTGGTGGAAAGTTGCACCATGGGCCTTCGACAAGGGACGATTGTTCCTTATTAAACACTGAAAGAAAAAAACAATTAAAAAAACAAAGAGCATGTGTATTCCACAATTGTATTACCAAATGCAAATCATCCGAACTGAACAGGCACTCACAGAATGCACAGCTCCACAAAGGCAAAATATTTTACTTATTATTTCTAAGGCCAGCCATTTCTACATTATTAATGAAAGTGCTGGTTTCACAATGACCGCATTCCAATGCAATGTCCAAACACTGAAAAAAAACTGACTAAGACGTTTCTAATGTTGTGAAAGGAGCCCAGATGCCGCTTTAATAATTGAGTGTCTAATCAAACACAAAGCCGCGTGTGGCTTGTGTGTAACTTTAACTCGAGAGTGAGAGAGCATGTCGTCAACCCAGTCCGTGTGTTTGTTTTCATACTGTAATCACATGCTGCTCTGCTGTTGGTGAGAAAAACAAACTTCACCCTGTGTGTGTGTGTTCCCTATTTTAAATGCACCGCTATGTAAACATGTGTCTGAACATTGCTCTGTGTTCGGTGCCTCTCTGTGTGCGGGATTGGAAATCCGCTTCGTACCGTGTGTAAGTGTTTTTTCCGTGGTGTCTGCATTTAGTCACGGGTCATTCTATATTCATGTCTAATTCCACTTGTACATAATTGAGAGGCAGAGGCGGCGTCAAGGGCAGCAATGTTCGCAAACACAAACCTGATGAATTTTACAACGCTTTGCGGCGCTTTGGCTGTGTTTTACAGCGTACACAAGGACACGCTCGGCTGCCCGGGGATGTGCTGTCCTAGTTCTGCTCCTAACTCCCTTCCTCGTCTCTCCTCATTGTTATATCTCTCCGCTCCTTGTTTCTCTCCTCTGCGTCGCCTTCCTCTTCTTTCCTTCTCCGTTCATTCGAGTCCTTTTCTTGCTCTCTCTTAATGACTTGATCATCTACATGTGTTTTCAGCTGTTTTTCTTCTTTCTATGTGCGTTCATTTTTCTTTCACACCCGTCGTGTTCACACTGTTGTATTAATGGAGGTGAAAATTGTACCGCAGCAGGTGAGTAATAGTTTCCACTGACTATTATGTATCAAACAAACTGACTTTCCTCCATAATTTAACCTCAGTTCATGCAGCAGCTCCATATTAATTGAACGTCAGCTTTCAAAACAAAAACACTCACATGCAGAGTGGTGGAAAGCCATCGTGATGATTTACACAGCCTCAAAGGCTTAAAGCTTTTAAGAGAAGGAACCTCTGACACACAGATACTGTGAATCATCAGCTACAGATAACAGCAGTGGCTACAGATGGAGTCCAGTCCGCTTTCTGCCGGTGTCAGACTGAGGTGTTGACAGACGAGCGCCCCGGATACCGAGACGAATGCTTTATCAGACATTATCAGATACCCAACCAGACGCATCGAACCACTGTGTCAAGCAGCAGTGTTGATGGACGGGACGAGACAGAGACGGACCAGGACAGTGATTAACGGTCAGGACGAGAGTTTACAAATGTGGGAACAGTTTGTAGAGCCGCGACTAAGCAGGTGACCTCTGACCTTTAAGAAGTGAAACCATAGCTGTGTTTGAAATCACAAACTCATTCTCTGTTACCATACTCACGGGGTCAGGGGTAGCCATATACAAACAAAATATAACAATAATAAATAGTTTTAAACCAGTTACACTGTAACAAAATCTGTGTTTCTAGACCAGAAAACCCCAATGTGCTTAAAAACATATAATAACTACTCAACCCGATAAATAATTTAACCCGTGTGAGTAGTTTACTGGAGTGCACACATATTACAAGAAATATGTATCTACTGATCTTACTTTAAATTAAAGGAAAAAGATTACAATGTAAGATGTAAATCTGTAAATCTAATATTAAGATCTTACAAACAAAACAGAGCAGAGCAGGTAACAATATTGATGTCTGTGCCAAGAGGTTAAGAGAGAGATCATTTCACTAAATGTAGAAATCCAGTGTTTAATCTGGGGTGTGCAATGTACATACAGTGTAATTATTAGAAATATGCTCAAGCCATATTCTAGTTTATTGTTAAAAACTCACCAAACTGTTTTTAAATGGCCCACATGGCTATAATAATGCTCACTATACGTTTGGACAGCAGGACAACATGGAGAACAAAGCACAACAGATTAAAACACATTGAAATAGATTAACGTGCATTATTATTATTATCTTTGTGATTATTTTCTCTTTATATATTATGATCTTTAGTGTAAAATGAATTAGTGTAGTGTAAACATATAGGAAAGATCATTGTGCAGTGGATGAATACATAGTTTCTGCTGTTAAATAGTTCCTCGTCAGCTCTTTTAATCTTTCAGCTTTCAGAATTGATCACCAGACTATATTGAGAAGTTACATAAATGGTAACATTTAAATGGCATTTGTTCCATTTCTTAAAAATCACCACGTATACAACTTCATAACTCCAGACTTTAGAGCCCCCTAGTGGCACTCAGTGCTCATCATCCGATTAAACAGGTCGATTTAAAGCAAACTAACAACTACACAAATTAAACTAATCAAGATAACTTCAAATACACAATAAAAACATTTTTTTAAATACGTTGAAAGTCTGAAGTTGGATAATACCAGTGACCCGTTACCCAGCATGCCACAGTGCGATGGAAGGATTGCAGCACAAGAATAACGTCAGTGCTTGTGTCCCTTTCTTGTAGAGGTCAAGAAAGTGTCGGAGCCGCTGTTACAGTACGCTCACAGCCCAGCTCGGTGTCTCGGAGGGTTTAGCATGTGTGTTGGAGAGAGTGCTGAGGGACCGAGTGCATGTTTGTGTGTTATTTCCGTCACTTTCCTCCAGCATGGCAACACCGTCGTCAACACGCTGCCTTTACTTCCGCTCACTTTCTCGTCTCTCTTTCAATAACGGAGAGATGTCCGCGTCAGCCTTTTCTAAAGCTGGCTGGTGTTCAGACGTTGAAATAATAATAAGATGAGAGATTTGAAACCAACCAAGAGAGCAGAATTTGTTATGTTACATGGAGAACAAATCGTATCTTAACTGGATGTTTAGTCCTAGATTCAGAGTTCAAGAATCTTTTTTTTTTCTTCAAGCAAAAAAGCAATGCCACGTGAGCAACATCATTTGAGTTTTCTTTTCTTTGAGTTTTAGGAATATCAGAAAGTAGGTTATGAATCTATAGAGATATGATAGAATAGTATTACTGACTCTAGATAGTCCTTGAGAGTGACTGGTTGTCTTGGTGTCTTGTTTTGATGTAGATGGGCTGCATGTCTTTGCTCAGGGTCCCGTATTGGGAGCATTCTCTGATGTCTGGTTACGTTTGGGCAACTAAAACTACTCAACGGTTAGGAAAAGGTTCAAATAAACCAACATGGAATGCAGGAGACGGTACATGAACTGCAGTCTCGTGTGTTAACGTCACGCTCTTTGTTTCATCCGACTCTCAATGATGACCTCATCCCGAAGAGACTATGACACAACATGTACTACTCTACTTCTTCCATCGTCATGCTGTCAAGAGAAGACGGGCCTCGCTCACTGGGTTGTTTTAAGCCTTTGAACAATCAATCATTTGACATGTTTCCATTTATATATTTTCATGCACATTCTAAAGTATAGCATTAGATAAGCTGCATGGAAACGATAACATTCGAGAAAAACGTCCTCAATTGCGGAAAGAAGGTTTTGACTTGAATGAATTATGGAATTACTTTTGCCAAATACGTTCTGAAGTAGCGAACGTTTAACTCACATGACTGATCAGCTGTTTCTGCTGTTCTCAGATATTCCCATGAAGTGCAAATGCTTGTCTTCGTCTCTGGACTACATGAAACATGGACAACAGTAGCTAACATGAAAGAACCTTTCAAACTGGTCCCATTGACCTCTACCCTTTTATCTCTCGAATATCATCGTTTTCTTTCTGGTTCGCAGCGATACTGGAGCCAGGTTCTTTCGTTCCAAACCAGTCGGCGGAAACTCGTTCTTCTTTTATTTCTTTATTTTTTAAATATCAAAAGTTTGCGCAAAACTGACTTGAAAATTGAATGGAAACATGGCTACTGTGGCTTCCCCGGTGAGAGCGGTCTTGGTAAGAGAGTTTGTTTTACAGCGTACTAATTCTGTAGGATTCCTGTTTTGGAGGAAGAAACAAAGGAAAGAGGCGAGGAGGAACAAACAGGCAAACACTAAAGAAAGTTTTGATGTGGATTTCATATCCGTCACGGTAAATCAGCATCAGCAGAGAGGACGGCAAGACCGTCGCCATTATTAGCAGCGGTGGCTAACAGGGCAGAGAATGGAGTAGCCCACAGCAATCTTGCAGTGGTGAATCGAAATGCCAGGCCAACCAATTATGTTGTCAGCACACTCAGTGACGAGAGTGCAGCACTGTGATCATTTTAGTCTGAGGGGCACACACACACACACACACACACACACACACACACACACACACACACTGGCCTAGAGCCCAATAAATAAGGCTCATCTCGTCTCAGAGGCTCATTGCCCTGTCAGGCCAAATAAGGAGCCCTCATTTCCCCTCAATAACACACACACACACACACACACACATATTCACAATACACACCTGTACACACAAATACACTAATACTCACACACACACACATACATATACTTGCACAACACAAGAAGAAACATTACATTTGGACGATGAGGAGAGTTGCTGCTTTCTCGAGCTGTGTAACAAAACAAACACACACACACACACACACACACACTGAGCCATTACATTAGTGGAGAGAGATGCAGCATGGTATGCTTGTGACACAACGATTAGTCAACCCTGTACCCACAATGCACTGGAGTGGAGAGGGCAATCTCAAGTTCCAGGGGATTGTGTGTTTTTGTGTGTGTGTGTGTGTGTGTGTGTGTGTGTGTGTGTGTGTGTGTGTGTGTGTTTTGAAAGAGAAAAGAGGACTTGCACATTTATAAACTGTGAGATTTGATTATTTTTTATGTATGAGTGTGTGTTTTCGCACAGATTTATCTTTTGTATTTGACGCATTTAGCAGAAAATATAATTATAGGTATGTTTAAGTGTTCGTGTGTCTCTGTGTGTTCCTTAGTGTGTGTGTGTGTGTGTGTGTGTATTGGACCATGGTTAACAGCTGTACATTAGCACCCTGGGAGCTCGGTAAACGGCTGCATGTTCGTCTAAAAATCGACTCGGCCCCCGAGCCGGGTCAAGTGAGCCCGCTGTGAAGGCTGGACTGAAAGAACTATCCATTCGATTGGAAGCAGAGGCGTTGCTTCAGAGTGTCGGCGGTGAGTCGCAGCAGGTGTGTGGGAGAAAGCAAACATGTGAAGGAACATGTGAAGGTAAGTAAGGTCCTAAAAGAGGAAAGGTACTCAGCGTGTGAAGCCTTCTGTATCCAGTGAAGTTAAGGCAGAAAAAAACTAGATCAAAAATACGACACGCAATAAAAAGCGGAGAATCCTCCTTTTTACGACGAACTGGACATTATTCTGTGCGGAAGTGCCTGTGCCACGTAAAAACTACCCATAATCCAAAGCGGTAAGGTCAGAGCTCATAGTGTCAACGGAAAGTGGAGTGAGGCCCCATAAGAGTTAAAGTTGACCAGAAAGAGAACTGCGTCCTCTTTCAAAAGATCGTTGGGTGTTGATTCACTCTTTGGTGTTTGCAATGGATGATTCGGGTAATAATGTCACAAGTCGCCGTTGTTTTCTCTGTGTACATCTGAAGCTCGGCAAAGCACAAAAAAAAAAAACACCAAGCACTGGAGCAAATGGATGTCTTAAACTGTCAACAAAGTAACAGCCTAAAGTCTAATGGCTGTCTATAAATGTCACTGTGGATGTGTCTATATTCATAGAGGCAGTTATCAGCTTTTAGATATGCTTCTGCCTCACCGCAGCACTCTCCGCTTCCCTCTCCCTCCGTTGTAAGTGGCCTTGATGTGTCTATATTGATACCCACCTGTTAGCGGCCATTCCAGTCGCCTCTTTCTGATGAAATATGGATGCATGCCCCGCTCTGTTTCACCCCTCCTCCTCCCCTAAAAGTGTCCCTCATGCCTATTTATTGACGATCCCAAGAGTTGTCGCTGGCTGTCCCCTTCCTCCACTGTTTTCCTGTTTTATTAACTCTGTGAGTCTCCGTTTGATGAAATATGAATACGTGTCCTTTCTCTTTCTGTCCCATTCTTTTTACCACTTACCGGTTTGCTTTGGCCAAGTGTCCCTCTGATGAAATATGAATGTATGTCCCCTCTCTCTTTTATCTCTGCCACTTACCGCGTGTCTCAGCTGTGCATCGCTGCTGGATGAAATATAGATGCCTGTCCCCTCTTGGAGCTGTGAATTTGAAATGTTATCTATCCATTACAGGGGAAATTATGTCTGTCCTCTCTAAGCACCGGGGTTTATATGTGCTGTTTTGACTCATGAGGTGTTTTGCGACCAGTATACATCATCGGACCGGGTAAATTTATGAATCTTAGCAGTCGAACTGAAAAAACTGAACTGAAGTCACTGTGTGGAACTTTAAACTTGTTTGAAACAGTCCTAATGTAAAGGTGATGCCTCTACATGATCTACAAAAGTAAAGAAGACCATCAGCGAGAATGCTGTAGTTTAATATTAATGCTCGTCATCGGTGCCACCGGGTCAGATTCCTCGCAAAATCAGACAAAATCATGCAGCTTCACCAGAAACTCCTTCAGCTCAGACTCCAGCTCGGCCTCAGCCAGCGACCAGCCCACCGCGGACAAACACAGACCCGGCTCCTCGTCCAGACCAACAAGCTCATCCCAACTCGTCACACACTGACACGTAGTCAGGACCCTTGGCGCCACTTTCTAAAGCGCTGGGTGGCCCAGCGCGCCTAACTATGACGCAGTAAACACGTGGTTAACTTTGACACTTCTTTAGGCTTAGGCCAGCAGCACAGACACCGTAAGGCCCAGACCGTATTGCTGGACCCGCTAGAGATAAGGGAGGCATGGGAGAACCAGAACTGCGCGGGGCAGACCATGCAGCAGTAAAAAGAGAGGTTCGCTAAAGGGACTCTGGTGCTTGGAGCTACAACCACTTTTGTCCACAGCTGCCGGCAAAATCAGCACAAAATGAAAGTTTGTCTCATTCGAGTTTGTCTCAATCTGCTGTTTGAATGACCCTTACCTCTGTTGTCTCTGCAGAACGAGGGAATAAAAGAAAAACAGTAGTCAAAAATGCAGTTTTTCTGTTTAAATTCCCTTTTTGTCTGTTGTCCTGATGCCTTTGTTTTCTCTTTTAATATTGACGTTGTAATGGAGGAAGCAGGATGTAACAACAGCAAGCAGGAAACTGAGCTGGACAGGAACCTGGCTTTTTAATCGCCAAATGCATTACTTTCACTAAAAAGCTGGTTGAAGAATTTTCAAGGTGCTGGTACCATTTTCAAAATAATACCGATGCACTGATCTGCTTACTCCTCTCCTGATTCAGCATAGTTTTTACATTTTTAGAGTTTATTTTTTATATTTAAATGGAACTGGAAATGAATGGAACGATGAAAGATGAATATTGAAATTAGACTTTGTGACCTATTACACCGTCAAATGCACTGAATATTTATCTTACAATTCAAATAGTATATTATAGGATTTTATTTGGGTCATTGTCTTTTGTTTGACATTTGTGTCTGTACATCTTTGAGCCGAATGAGAGAGCCTGAATGTTTGCATTATTCTGGTAATTGGAGCCTACTTATGACATTGAATCCATTATGAAAGTCTCCAGTTTGTTTTACTGATGATAGGAAATGAAAAGAATGAGATTCTCTGTCAACTCCGCCTAATTACATTCATTTGGTCTCATTTCTAAAGTCTTTAACACGTGTTTATGGTTTTTTACAACACATGCATAAAACTAAGTTGCGATTTAGCAAATATATATCTCTTAAAGTTGATTATAGAATTATAGAAAGTGCCTATAGTGAATTAGGTTGTGAGGGTTTGTCATTTCCGAGTCCACTGTAGCCCATTTAGTCATACACATTAAAGAAAGTGACTGTGGAAGGGATGCAGAAACAAACCTGTTTTTAGATGGTGGCTCAAAGAGGATCATAAAAGGCCCCTTTCAGTCCTGATTCTGAAGTGTCAGCAGTTTTCTTGGAGTGGCACAACAGCGTCTCTTCCCCCTCTGACCCTTTCATCCCTGTTTTGTCATTTGTCGCTTCTCTCCATCTGAAATAATGATAAAAGTGGCGGTAACTGTTATCTATTATTAATCGGCTCTATGTGTGTTTCTGCCATAATGGAACAAAGTAGAATAGTGTTTCTTTCTCTTTCGCGGCGCTATATCGAGATCTCGTCACTTTAACACACACACACATCAAGACCGACGCTGGATCACAAACACACACACACGGTCATACACTCTAGATAAAAAGCCCAAGGCTCCAACAAGTGATGTACTCATGTGAGAAAGAAAATGTGGGGGATGTTTCTACACTTTCCACCACACACAGCAGTTTTCTCCAGAAATCAGCACATTGAACTAATCCATTAGCCCTTGCTGCTGGGAGAGAGAAACAGAGGTGAACTTAGATACCAGACCCAAAACTTTCCTCTTTTTTTCTTCTTCTTCCTCATCATCTCTCCAAACATCCGTCCTTCTCTCTACAGTGCAGCGATGAAAGCGAAAAGATGGGGAGACGATGAGGTGAAAGTGGGGAAGAAGTGAGGAGGAGAGGTAAAAGGAGATGAGAGGGGAAAGAGATGCTTTTTCTGCTACTTGTAATGGTCCCTCCATCCGTCGGTTCCTCCACACGCACACGAAGAAAGAACAGCATAATTACAGGGAAAGATGGAAAATCAAAGCAGACGGAGGTGAGAGTGTAGGTGGAAATGTATAGATAGAAGCAGAACATTGAGAAGTAACACAGGTGTAAATGGCTTTTTTTCAAGGCTGTGTGTTACATAATCTCGCTGCTCGTTCGATCAGACGAATGAGGGTTTGGGAAAGCTCTTAAATAATCACATTTATGTAAATACACACTTATAATGACAAAGAATTTAATTACTTTGTGATTTGCAAAATGTGTCACTTGTAATTTAGCTTAAACAAACCCTTTTAGTTCCTCCAAGCTCATTATTTCTGGCAGCTATTCATTAGCAAACAAGCTCTGATAAATGATTTATTTAACTATTCGCTCCTCAGAGTCTTAATTGTAATCAGGAAAAATGTATCAGGTGGCAAAAACACCCAACATACTCTCCGCTTGGATTCTCAGGATGTTGAAGATCCATCTTGTAATGCAATCAACCAATCAACGTCCTGTGACAAGCTACAGGCAGATAGGGGCGTGGCTTAGGGGTGTGGGGGACGACACAGAGAGGCGAGTGTTCGTTCTGAACCACAGTGGAGGCTCCTGACGAGGTGAAGATGCTGCAGTAGCATCAGTTACATCAGAACTGGAGTTCTTCATTGAAAGACAAACGGCACTGTAGGCCTTTTTTCACTCTTCTCCCGACTGGCTTTGGTTAGAGTTTGATTGACAGATGGTTCATCCAATCACCTGCCAAGTATTTTTTATTTATTTATTTTTTTAAAGTGCCCGCCCCTTTTCGAAACAGTTTCCAACGACGGCTTCTCAGGTGGTTCTGTGTGACAAAACATCTGGCAGGTTGAGTTCACTCTCACTTTAAAGTGAACCTAACCAATAAGTTAAATTCATGTAGCTTTAACTTTTTGGTTATGTTATGCATTCAGATATCTTTTTATTCGTCTATTTATATTAAGCTTGACAAAGAAATATAGATAAGTGTAACTCTACTGAGTGAATTTGAACATTTGAAAAGGATTTCCACTCCACATGCTGCAAACCTGCCTGGGGATGTAGGATTTCAGCGACACGCTAATGAGAGCATAATACAGCGCCTGTCTGTAATGGATTGAACAGTGCCCTTATTAACCACCTTTGATCGTGGATGTGTACAAACAGGGAACATCGATCTTCTACACGAGGTCATCAAAAAGACAAAAAACTGCATTCGCTGACTCAGCATTGACGAGGCACAGGTCGCGTCAGTGACTCCAGCTTGTGCTCGATAACTCAATAGGTGAGTGTGTGTGTGGCCGTGTGTGTGTATGTGTTTGTGCACCTTTGTGTAAATGAACGGCTGTTTATCCAGTGAGACAATGTGGTGTTGTAGAGCTGACCTTTGTCGTGTGCCAGGTTGTTTTTTTTAAACAAAAGACAAAATAGATGGGCAGAGGGCATTTAAATATACTAGTTATGTCCCAATACAAAGTATGCCAAATGCAAAAAGTGATAAAAAATACTACTCGCCTACTGCCTTCAGTCCCATTTTGCAGTATGCAAGCCAACATGTTTTTCTGGCTATTCAGACACACAATCCTCTGCACAGCGAATATATGAGCAAGAGCGTCAAAGGTGCAATGTTATAACAAGGTAGTATGTCCCATATGAACAGTGTGTGTTCTGCGATGGCAGCTGCACTATGTTCTAAAAAGTATGACGCAGTGAGAGAGTCGGGTTGTCCACAAATGGTCCAGTAAATGGGAAGCCTTTGTGCTCGGTGTGTTGATATTCGTACCATGGAGAAAAATACAATAACTTTCAGAAACAACTGAGAAGAGACAGGATACATTAATGATCTGTTTCTAGTCATAGCTAAGAGATCAGCGAGACAGCTCAGGCTGGTCGGCATCTGTTTTGTAGATGCATTGTTCATTAATTGTGAATGTTTTCAGAATGTACGAGTGCGTCTTTACACGGAATGAAAGGGGGATATTTGGAGGTGTTGTTATTTGGAGGTTATTATGCAATGCTTTTACTGCCCAAAAATGTAGCTGTGTGTTGCCCATGAACTATAATGAGTTCGACACCTCTGCAGAGTATGCATTAGTCATTTAAAGGGCCGGTGCGCATGTGTTTCCACTTGTGGTTGATAAGACCTCTGCTTAGCTTGAATGGGGGAAGAGCTATGCCTGCAATTAGGTGAGATTAAGGTGCACTAATTAAAATGAACTCTGACCGAATAAAAAAAAAAAAAAGTTAAAACAGTTTTAATGAAGGTGGATGAAGTGTGTGGAGTTGGGCAGCTGTTTAACCTGCTCTGGGGCTCATTTCCTGTGACGTGTGTACAAACGACGCGATGTTAGAGCACATTTCTGGTGGTCGGGTGTCGTTTGTACACCAGCCAACCAAATGACAGACGAGCACTTCATATGCTTTCCAAGCTGTGCTCAAGTATTCATATTTCATCAAAGTCTCTCGAGCAGATCATTTACGCCACATTTTATAACACGTCTTTAATCAATGCCATTTCTCCCCCTGTCGACGTTCATCGGTGCTGTTTGGATGACCGTGTCCCCATAAACACCACACCAACATCAGACCCGATTCTAATTAGAATGATGCCGCCTAATGGGAGCCTGCCAGTTCTGTCAGTGCATCTAAATGAACCAAAATGGAACGTTTATCACTTAAATGAATTACAAATGTATTACTGCAGGTGAATTAAGGGGCTTGTTTTGTGTAAAGGGGAACATACCGCGGGCTGTTCTTCGCTCATCCCTTGTCTTTCAGGGATATTGATCCGGACAGAATCAATGGGGACAGTTTGTACTCCCGCTGATGCACTCAGTCAATCAGTTAGATTTCATCTCATTGCCGCCTGTGACTCATTTGTTAGCGACTGAAAGCTGCTCATTACCACTTCATCCTCTCATCATCATCATCAACATCGTGTTCATCATTTCATTCCCCCGGCTTCCTCCACCTCCTCCGTTCTCTTCTCCCTGAGGTTTCTCCCTCCGCCCCTTCTTCCTTGTTGCTTTCTCCGCGCTCCACCCGCAGGTGTATGTGATTAGAGAAGGTGGATTTGTCAAAGCGCCAACACCGACTTCCAATTATCGCCTTGTTCCTCTCCTGCTCACCATCCCTCCATCCATTCCTTCTCTTATTCACTTCCCCCCTTGATCCCTATACCTCCGCTTTATCAACCTCCCCTTTCTTTCTCTCCTCTGGTGGAGTCAGACTTATATCTCTATTAGTCAGGGAATAAGGCAGGAAGATAGATTGGAAGAAAATTAGCTTTCCAAAGATGGAGTTAATTCTCTTCCTCTATCACACCATCGCCATCTTCTAGCCTCCCCTTCCCGCTTTCTTCCTTCCCTCCATCTTTCCCCCTCTACCTTAACTTTATCGCGCCATTATTAATCCACCCCTCTTCTTCTGTATCACTCCATCACGATTTTCTCCTCTTTCGTTCTGCCCCTGTGACAGACTAATTTCAGAGTTGTTTTAGCATAGTTAATGAACGCCCACAGCTCCCGACTCTTATTTTCCAATCGGCAGAGGGCTGGAGGGGGAAGCACTTACAGGAAAAACACGACCGCTTAGTAATCTCAGCTCTCAAGACTCCACATGTGTCTGCATGTGTGGTGTATTGTGTATAATGGTGAATGTTTGCTGGAAATGTCATACGCACATGGAGAAACCAGCATCTTACTACTCCCAAATGCATGTTCTCCGTGCTCTTCTGTGTAGCATGAAACTGTCGACAGACAGCTGTTTCAATGAAAATGCTAATGTCAAGGAGGTATAATGTTTACGGTCACCATCTTGACTTAGCATGTTAGTATGGTAACATTTGCTAGTTAGCTCTAAAAACAAAGTACAACTGCGGCTGATGGCAATAGATGAAAAGTCAGAAGGTCATCAAAGGTATTACAGTTCATCCTGAAAAGTTCAGGAATGTGTGCACCAAATATTATGGTGATTGATCCGACAGTAGTGCAGATGTTTTACTAAAAACCACAAATGTGAACGTTGTGTGGCGCTAGAGTCGCCAACATCTCTGGGTCATCTGGGAGCCATGAATGCCTGTCCAAGTTTTGTGCCTGATAAGATGATATGAACAGAGTGAGCCATTGAATGACTTAATCAATGACTCTTGTGGAACATCACGTTTCTTTGTTTCCTTGTTGTAAAGCCACTCTGATTGGAAAGTGGCTTAGAAGATCAACATCTCATTATTCATGTATGCTGATATACCGCGTATAACTGTAATACGTCTCATGTTAACATCACATCGTATTATGTATCTGCGTCACTGATACAAGCTGTCAAAGATCAAAAGCCTCTCTATTAATGCAGCGCTACCTGATGATTCTGCCTTACTGAAAGTGAACAATAACTCAACCATATTTCACATGCAAGATTATGCTAATTCGTAAAGATTAAACATGAACATTTATTTTGAATAAATTCACAATTTTTCACCAAACCACATTGTGTGTATTCTACAGGCCCATCTAACTTATGAATCCAATTCATCACTAGACATTTGAAAAGCCATTTCTAAATATTGTGAATCTCGCATCATTTATTTTCCACCTTCCACTTGGTTTGGCACACGTTTACCTCTTTTGCAGTCAGTTACTGCCAACAGCGGTTACTGCCGTCTGCGTTCACCAGACATGACGTCACCTAATCTAGTTGTGTGCATGTGGAACATGTGATAAAAGTACTTTAAAAACTTACACAAGTGAGGACTAGAAGAAAAAGTCGTCACTCAGGTTCACACACATTATTTTTAAATAACTGGAGGTCAGACAGCATAATATCTTCACGCCTGCATGCACAACAGGCACCTGAAAACTTTGGCTTTGTGAAACGGCCTCTGATAAATACACACCTGCAAACTCCGACAGAAGTAAACACGTCAACACACACTAACAAAGTCGCTGTAAAACTGTTTTATTTGACCATCTGGTGAGCCTGACATGTTTATTGGGCCTCATAACCTGGCAACTCTTTACTAGCCAGGACGAAGCATTTGTCTCTGGGATATTGTGTTTGTGTGTGTTTGTATGTGTGTGTGTGTGTGTGTGTGTGTGTGCTTGCCAACGTGTACACACAGTAAAGTGCTGGTGTGTGGGAGCTGATGTCATGTACCTGTAAAATGTTATTTTCTTGTAGCTAATGTCCTCTGACATGGTGGCATGCCGCCAAAACCCTGTAGCTAGTTTTTAAACACATCCCCCTATCTAGCATATAATTAATAACGATATATAGTGACCCGAAAACAGAACATTTTCCTCTAATCAGCCGCAAACATATCAGCTACACAACGACACCTCGCGAAGCCCAAAAATGAGAGTTGTGCCAACTTTCTGTCAACCTTCGAGGCTGCACCGAACACCAGCGACACCCAATGAAATGGGAAAGCTCAGCAGAACACCACAGGCCCCACAGAACACCATGCAAGAGTTCAACTCTGATGAACACATACTGTAGCTATCAGGAAGGGAGCAATCAGTGGAGGTTGTCTCTAATCATCCAGAGAACCCCCATGGACACCAATGAGCATGTGTGTGTGTGTGTGTGTGTGTGTGTGTGTGTTTGTTGGCGTCCAATCAGTCAGAGAGCCCCCCATGAAGCATCAATCAGTATGCACACAAACAAACACACACACACACACACACACACACACACACACACACATGGCATCAATCAATGGAAGGATGAGAAAACACAATGTTTTTTTTGTCTCAAAGCCTTGAAATCAACTGAAACCCTCTTTGAGATGTTTTCCTTTAATTCTATAATGAAAGATGGAAGAAAACAAGCACTCAAGTTGTAAGTGTAGATTTTAAGCCAAGCAACGATATGTGTGCACAAGCGTAATATTATATTTAATTTACTCCCACTTAGTCAAGGGAAGGAAAATCTAATTTAAGTTTTAAATCAAAGCCTTAAACTCATTTATTTATCACTTGCTTTGTTTTGTTGTCGGCAGATTCCCCATCGCAAGAAGCAGCTCTAATAGTATCACGACGCCTCAATTCTTACGGGCCAAGTTATTTTTGTTATCCTCTCCATGCGTCCGTGGAAACTTTGTACAGTTCCACAGTTTCTCTGTGAGCAGCTGGATCCTTCGGGGTTGAAGTGTCAGTGCTCCTATATTTGAACAGTCTGATGTTGATACTCTTTGTAGAAGCTGTGTGCACAATCTACTTGAGTTTCAGTTCACCTTATGAGACCAGAACAGTTGGATGCTGTCTTCTCATGCTCTCAGTACCATATGCCAGTTTAGTATAGACGTTTCACTGCAAAACAATATTAGCAACCTGCCCACCACCACCAATCACCACTGAACCCCTCAGGTCTCCTGCTCATAAACGCCTCAAAGCAGCTGCTGAGGGAGGGAAGTATTTTTCCAGACAGTCCTCGAATGCAATAAAGCAACATTTCAGTAGCAGTTGTATATTTCGGCTGTTTTGTCCTGTTTCTTTTTGTGGATATGTCACTCCTGGAGACAGGGAGAAATGTAGCCATGACGTGATATAAAAAGAGTATTTAGGCATCGTGGAATTCAGTTAAAGTCAATGTCAGAGAGGGTGTCCGCCGTGCCAGGTGCAGGTTCTCTTAAATAACTGCTGTCCAGAGCCGTTCATGCAGAACGGTGTTACTGGTTTAATGAGAACGATGTCAGAATCTCAGAGTAAACAGGAGAAAGAATGGTGCAACAGTCAGGCGAGTAAAAGTGCTGTACAACAGTGAGTCCAAATGAGTTTTGATTTCTGTTTCACTCTTGTAATTGTCTGGAAATTGCTTTGTTATGTTGGTAACCTGTTGTGTGATGGTACACTGACACAAGAACACAGTTGTCTGGACATGTACAGCATGTATAACAGTAGACATCCAAGCATCCATAGGTGCTTTGTTTGCAGTAACAAGCTTCAATTACACAGTAAGTGCACACTTTAGCGTGTTTTTTAAGCTCTGAACTAAATGATATGACTACACTTCAACACATCGAAGCGGATGATAATAGTTTGTACAAATCTGCATTTCAAGGATAAAAATGGACTCAATGCCATCTGTTTCACATCAGTCATAATCTTGCAATTCCAATTCTGAGATTGAGCCTTTGTGACTAATCTACGCCATGAGATATAGGACCGTCATTGTCCTCTTCACACCATACTTGTTTGAGTAGCGCTGCAATCGTAGCATAGCACAAGCCTGTTCCCTCCTTTCTGTGGACTGGAAAGTTAGCTATCAGCACATTACAAAATCTGGTGAATCAGTGTTAATGACTGATGATATGGTGATAGCAATGTGCTTTCTTACGTATGTAGATGAAGCAAGTTGTGTCATTTTTCTTCTTTAGCGGCTGGCTAGTTAGCTTGCTAATGTTAGCGTGCTAACTCCACCATGTTTTCATGCTCTCGTTACTCTGGTTACAGAAAATGAGCGGAACAGCTGGCTGGTGTGTCTCAGCTCCTCTGTGCTAGGACACTACAGCCGGGAGGCGAGCAGACTGCCGCTCTGGAGACAGTGGTGCTGGGGTTTGTGCTGGCTGTGTTCAAATTGCTGCAGTTGCGATGGTTCGTCTCCAAAGCTGGCACCCGCTCTTCTCCCGGCTCCCAGCGGCGGGAAGCGAGTCGGTGGGACCGCAGGGTGTAATTCTTGTCTCATTTGCGGTCCGATAAACAGTAAATTCATCAAATCTAGTTGCCCCATTCAATGTTGTTTTTTTCCCAAGCTACTGTAGGTGTCATATTTGCCGACGCTGCGTCAAGGCTTCATCTCTCAGCACCTTGCTCACTTTTTTTTTTTTTTTTTTAATGATTCAGTGGGTGGACTTGTCATGTAATTATTTTTTTTTTCCTTTCCTTTTATTGTTAGTAAAGATCAGATTGTAATGGAGGCCATCTTTGATCGTCACTGGTCAGAATTGAATCTTGGGAATCCGACAGGAGGTCTTTGTTTCCATGCAAATGTACACACCCTCAAGCCAGGCACGATGCCAGGATTTCAATTTTGGATGTGCCAAAGTCATTCTGGCTGTGCCTTTTAATTACAGGAGTTAATTCTGTTTGGCTTCTTTCGATGGTTTCGAAATATACCATCCCATCTACCATGTTGACTTATTGCTGGGGATTGTGTCGAGTAACACATCCATTCATTTTGATTCCATTTAAGGAAAAACCATCTTGTTAGGAAATTGCTATGAAATTGGACAGTAACTTCACATTATTCTAAATGGAAACAGACATGTCACTGTAACCAACACAGAACGCTGGGAGAAGGCCTGAATAAAAACGCAAAGAAAACAAAAACTTTATTTAGTTAAAGTACGATTCTCATAGAGACATTGACTTGTTTTTTCTTTGACTTTTGGTGTTCTATTCCATCCTGATCTCATGGGAAGGTATTTAAATAGTTCTTAATTTTAAGGACGTACAGCGTGTCATGATAACTCTTAACTTTTAGGCTTTTCTGGGTTCACTCTTCACAGTGAAATGGCAGTAGTTAGGTTCAGGCAACAAAACCTCAAGCACATGACGAATGTAAATATTGTCCTCATTGGTTACGCTTTTTTCATTCACAGTTAGTACTCAAACCTACCAAATGTATTTGCACTAATTGCTAATTCACTAATTCGTAAACAGTATAACCCACGTAATCACGAGCCAGGACGTGCAGTGCTGCGTCAAAAGAAGTCAGGTGACATCCTATAAAAAGCGACAAAGTCTGGAAGTCTGGTCAAAGGTGGAAGTGTCAAACAAACCCCCAAGATATTACCGCTCGTGTCCTAAACGGGTTATTGTGTATTGATCAGTCTTTACCTTCATTTGTCCAGTTGATTTGCAGCCCTGAGCACAAAATCCTGAGTGTCTGTAGTGTGTGTTAATACATCTTTAAGTATAATGTACATGGTTTTGGTTTCTTACCTTTCTTTACATTTGTATCTTTGTGCATATAAATGTGCTTCCATTGATGTGCATCCGTGTGTTTCTTCTCTCTGACAAGCACAACAAATCTATAGAGCCCCACCACCTCCCTCCCCAGGCAGCATACAAATAGATGCTGCGTTTTAGTAATTGCTTCTTTATTGACAAATGGCTGTGAAGTGTAGTGGGGGCATTACCTGCCAGTATTGCTTTTATTCCATATTGAATTCTGTCCTTCTGTTGTTTCGGCTGCTCTGTGACTCCCAGAGCCAAGAGAAGCAAGTTAACGTCTCTTCAGACCGCGCTCTTTGTGGATGTGCGTATGTCTCTTTGTAAATCTGTTGGGGGTTCTTGTGTGTATGTAGACGTGTCGTCCTGCGATGTGATTATAGCCTAGATCTGTATGTACGTGTGAGTCCCAGAGCAACATCCTCCGGGAGAAAATGGTGAACATGTGGTTCTGAATTTAAAAAAAGAGAGTAAGATAGACGATCACACTCAAAGAGCGATGGATTTCCTTTGCCCGTAGCCCAGATGCCACGATCAATAGGAATCTGTGGCATACATTAAGGGGAAACTGGCGTTTTCAAATTTGGTTCCTTATTGCACTTCACTGTTTTGAAGTTAATGGGAGGGAATCCAAGAAGCACTTTGTTAACATTCAATAAAAATCATTATTGAGTAGTTCAGAAATGTGTAGTCGTATCTTTATTTCATTTATTCATACAATTTGAGTTGACGGTTGTACGAGTTGTCTTTATTATTTGCAACCTGGAAATTAAAATGTAGGAGACAACATGCCGACTAAAAACAATATTAAAACTGCTGCAAAGCGTAAAGTAACTTATGTCTGAAGGTATTGATGTTGGACTTAAAAAGGCAGAGGGGATTCTTACAAAACCTTTCACCAGGTAAAAAGAAAGAATGATAAAACAATTTTAAATATCGCGTCACATCATGTGTGTTTTTGAAATGCTGCTTTCATTTTGCAGCTTCTTCAGAGGCCACTGCTGGTTTTGTTTATATGTTGAAAACTGCCGGCCGCTCATCTTCCATTTTAAACATCTTGATAAAGGGTTTCACATCAAAATGTCATCTTGGTTAAAGATACCATCGACTGCATCAGCGGTTTCTCTCCTCCTTTTCATCCTGAGCCCCCTGCTGAAGCCCCGCTGAAATGCTGCTCTTGAGACATCTGAGAGGCTGCTGCATATTTCTATGACCCCTCGTACCTTTTCTATCTTCACCTCCCTCTTCAGTGTGCTCCCATGTGCTCTTGGCTTAAAGTGGAGAAAGTAACAAAAAAACAAAAAACCTCATGCTTTGCTCTGCACAAAGGAGGATGTGTTAAACTGTACGCGATCAGGTCAAAGCGTGCTGTAATTACAAACCCCCAGTAACTGTGTTGACATTCATTAATTCACTTGGTGATAAAGAACTCTGATCAAAGGGATTAAAGGGAAAAGGTTTCCGAATTGAAATGGCTTTGCGACATGTGTGTTATTGTTCATATCCGGTCAAAAGGAGTTATTGATGGGACAGAGGTTTGGAAGACGGTGGAGGCAGAGGGTCCGCTGCTCCCGTACATGGTCTTGGCGTGTGAGCAGATCCGTTTCCTCTGGCGGAAAACCAATTTGCTGAATACGCCATTTAAATAGAAATATGCCAGGGAATGGTCGATGGCAAAAAGAATTATGTTCAGTATATCATTTGTAGAAATGGAGTTGGACACGCCTTAAATGCACTTTAGACCAAGCGCTATAGATCGTATGAATAGGGCCCCACAACTCTTAAGACCTGTATAAGTAAAACACTGTAACCAAAGTAAAAACATATAGATTGTTTTTGAATGAGTAAAGTAACAAAATGCAGAATCAAATGTCAGCATTTAAAATGTGCAATTTGTAGAAGCTGTGAAGAACGGGCAGACGATACTCATCATTCTCAAATCATTTCGCTCGATGGCTTTGTTTCTCATCATTATTCATGAGACTGTAAATGAAAGAAAAGTCATTCAGCTTAGAAGGTGATGGTTTTCAGATTGAATATAATTTAATTCAAACAATTCCATTCCCTCCTGTTCTTCATTACATGCTGGCAGTTTACTGAGAGATTAGAGAACTGATGACTGAACAGCAGAGATGAGAATAACGTAAGCACATGCAGGCCCCTTGGAAGCACAACACAGGAAACACAATCTGTCTTCCCTGTTTAGGGCCATGTTGGAAATTTAAAACTTGTATGTCATTGTCTGAAGTGGATTTTTCAGTTTGTCGGGGGATAAATCCGAAATATAATCACAAAGAGTGCGCAAGAAAATAAGAGCGGGAAACTTTTCGACCATGACTCGTGCACGGTAGGTGATTCAATATTAGTCCTTCTTCTCTGCCCCGTCATCATCACACGAACAATGACGGACATCGATCTTGATGCTGTGAAATATGTTCCTGTGGAGGTGAGGAGGCTGGAGAAGCAGGATAGCGATCGGGTCAGTGGATGGAGGGACTCGGTGAGGAAATGAACCAGACGTGCACTTGCTGCTATGCAAGTGAGCGCGTGCCCTCCAGCCAGCCAATGCACATCCACTTCCTGCCTTTGTGCTGGTTGAATGCTTCAGTATCATGCATAAAGTTACAGATTAGAAATCCAGCATTGTTAAGTCACGTTTAAGCCATTGTTTTACTTACTGAGTGACATCATTAGTGTTATTGTCTCAGTTTTGACAAAGAGACACACAATACGTTACTATTACAACTGACTTCACTGGCTGAATAGTGCTCTCCATTACTAGTAAATTGACTTTGATATATGAAATTGGTAGATTGGCCATTTCACTTTTAAGTTATCCGCACAAAAAGGTATTTTTGCAGGCTCGGCCATTTGTCTGCCTCACTGAATGATGTGGGAGCTAACCATGTCTGAAGGGTCGGCAGTATTTCACCGCATAATGTTCTTTCCATGTGAAAGCTCATACAATTGCTGTTATGTAGAAGTGAGGTTCTGAATAGAAAAGCGGTAAATTAACTGACAGCTGCCATGAGCTGGGGCCTTGGAAAGTAGAAGTAAGGTCAGTGAAGTTGAGAATGACGTCCTGTCAAAGAGCAGCGTCAGCCCTGAGCCAGGAGAGCGCTCTGACAGCGAGTGATAAACCCAACGTCACAGTACTCAGAAGCACCTTTCACTCTATTTAATCCTTAAATTCCAGGAGTTGAATGTGACTCTGTACTGGTGCAGGTTAGACTATGTACACTGATATTTTGGAGTTAGATACTATATCACTAGAGCAAGTATTTAGCTTGTAATATGTATTAGAAAATCAGAGCTTATTTAAAGTTACTACCAAATTTTAGGCCAGTAGTGGATGCGGTTGCACTTAGCTCCACCCTCTCATGTCCCTTCTGGTTGCAAAAAAAACAAATGGTGATGACAAAAATGAAATGAAATGCAAAACTCTGGGCTTTAAGTTGACAGTACACAAACCGATGGATGACGTCACTGCGATTTCATCCACTCACATATAGTCTATGTTCTACATGTTTTTTATAATTTGCTTTAACAGACCTTTTGAAGGGCAGCATCACACCTCCTCACTCTCTGCTTTACTGCTCTCTGCTTATTTGTTTTAAAGCAACAGGGAATACAGAGCAGAGCATGGCGATGGTTAACTCATGCTTAACGAGCATCGAGGGTCATGACATGCATCATATTATGATGTAACATCTAACCTCAGATCAATACGAGTGTGATGTGAACCTTTTGGCGCTCTGTTGCCGTCCTTCACGAACTTATATCACAACTGAAGCATCAACCTTCACTGTTGTATCTTATGCTGACAGTGACACTGATTAACAAAACAAACGCAAACTAAAAGAGCCCCGGGCTTTAAACAACAACCCACATCAGCTCTATTGCTAATGTCTCCTTCTTACAAAACTCACAAAGAAAGACACAAGTCGTGTCCTGCACCTTAGCTTGTTGAAAAAGGTACCAAACAAAAAGCCAAACGTGTACTGCTGCTGTCAGTTTGCAGATGACTTAATTGGTGGCCGTTACAGACGCAAATAGACAATGTAAAATAAACGCCTATATGTGTATTTTGGATGTCGTCTTTCTATTCGTCTGAAAGAAGAGATGTTATAAGCCAAATAGTCCAAAATTTCCAAATTCTAATTTGAGTGGTGTGTCTTCCATGTAAATAAAACATCTTCAGAGGTGTCGGTGAGCATATTTAAGAACTGTGGACAGAGTCAGACCGGCTGTTTGCCTTCAGGAAACAAATAAGCTAAACTAAACTAAACCTTTAAGGTCTATTGTGTCGCATTTAGAGAAGTGAGGATAAAGAGTGAAATGATACAAGAACGCGGACTAAAAAGTTTGCTGTAAAGAGCAGAAGTATGGAACAGTGAAAGACTGGCTGGAACAAACGGGAGCGGGGGAGGTAAGGTGTTTGTGGAAGCCATCTGTCTCCAATGTTATTTATCACCAAGACAGGTACAGATATGGAGTCTTAGCTTCCTCATTACATCCCCTCTGCTTCTCAAACGCTCACACACACACACACACACACACACACACACACACACACACACACACACACACACACATTTCCATTAACATTCAAGCAAACTTTGTCTCCCTCCATCTTTCACTCTATCACTTTTGTTCTCCAGCGCCTCTCTAACCTTCCTCTCTCTCTCTCTCTCTCAGACGCACACAAACAAACATACATTTCAATTAAACCCAAGCTCAGCATGATGAATGTGGTTACCTTTTAATTTCAATTATAGAGGCTGTTTAGCTAGCTAGAAAGCTGTTGTGTGCTCATGCAACATCCGCCAAGCAATGGCTCAATTACAACACACAAAGTGCAGGAACAGGGTATTCACCGAGGCACGAGCACACATTGGCTGCTACACAGGCAAATATACACAGCAAGGAAATGCACACGGACGAGGCACACACGTCCAAGCCCATGCACACACACACACACACACACAAAATTAGATTAGCTAATTTAGTTCTTGTCTGGACACATTTTTCACCTCCGTCTAGCTGACGGCTGTTCTAAAACCTATTTCGTATTTCCACAGGGCAGCACGGCATCCCAGCAACTACTGACGATGTGCGGAGACTGATAATTATTGCCCCAAATACAAGTGTTGTTTCTTCATTTATAAGTAAAAGATGCCACACATGAGAAATGAGCGGTGGAGGACGTAATTATCTCGTGGGATTCGGTTCAAAATCAATTTCTCGTCGGCCCTATTTATGCCAACGCGAGTCAAAAGATGCAGTGCATTTTGAGTTTGCAACCTACTTTTAAAATAATCAGCATGTAGACTCTTCTTTTTATTTCTTACTGTATCTGCTGAGCATGCATGTGCTATTTCAACACACACTTGATGTGTGTATTGACACCTTCTGTTAGTTCCTACTCTAACGCCGCCTCACAGATTGAGTCAGAAACATTCAAACAATAAAGGAAACAGAGTACTAAAATCTGACTTTTGTTAATTAGACATCCGCCTTGAATCTTTGTTAAATGACCCACTTATGGCGGACAACCCGTCCGCCATCCCAAGGCATCAGGTGCCTCAGGCATCAATGTTGTAATGTTCCTTTTACTTGAAAAATGAATAAATCTAGAAAACTCCCACTTTTCCTCATGTAAAAGCATCTAAACTCGTATTGATGGTTCTTTTTTTTTTTTTATCTATAAGTATCTTTAACAGCAAAGGTACAAAAAAATGTGAATACCTTACAGGTTATTCCAAGGTGAAAACACATTTACACACACTGAATTGCAGATCATAATATTATGTAAACCTGTTGGTTTGCCCCTTTTGAATTGATGTCAGAACATAAAATTATACAGCCAAGTTGTGCAATTAAGATGTCTCGAAATGCAGCATTTTACAAACCTATTTTGCGGGTGTGTGACAGATATGGCAATGAATTCATTCAAAAAGGAAAACTGAAATTGAGAGTGAGGCGAAAAAGCCAAGAGGGAGGACTTGATAGAGCCAGACGGAGCGGTGAAAAAGAGAGGGAGAGGCAGGCAGATAGAGGGAAGAGTGGGACGGATGGGAAAATAGAGACTGGGGGAGGGAAGCGGAGAGAAATAGAGACACCCAACGGTAGAAAAAGAGTCAGTTCAGCAGCAGCTATTAAAGCAGTTTATATTGTCGCTGTGCCACCTGACAAAACATTCAAGAAACAGGGAAATGGCTGGAAAATAGGTCACACATACGCAGAGTGATATTCACACTCACAGCGTGTGCAATCACCTACGGAGTCAACTGAAGAAGGCTGGCATAAATAAGTGCTCACACACGCACACACACACACACACACACACACACACCACCTCTGGAGTCAATCAGAAGAAGAATTGCCCTAACTAGACACATGCCTCGGGAGGAAAGAGCTCTCAGGGCACATTACGCTATTTCTAACCAACAGTGCTGTGCCTCTGACGTGCACACATGATCTCTCTGTCTCACACACACACACACACACACACAGACACACACAGACAGAAACACACACATGTGTGTATACACACAGTGTGCGCTCTATCCTCTCAACCTGTTTGCTATGAAATCTGACTTGAAAAGTGTTAGGAGGGTTTCAACACAGCTCGTTTTGGTAGGAAGTCAGCGGCAGAAAGAGAAGAGACAAAAAAAGAGATTTCTGTTTCCTGTGTTGTGGTTGTTTTCATCTCGATCCCCGATCACCTCTGAGCCACAAAACACAGATACAAGTACACACATCCGTCAGGGTCGTCTTCCTCCTCACGGCTTCTGTCTTCTACCGAACTAATTTACGCCACAAGCTGGAGAATAAGTGACAATAAGAGTCTGATTATATCATAAAACGTAATATACAGGTGGTTTTCTCAAAGGGAGGTTTTGGAGTTCAGATTGGGCTTTTTCACTCACTACAATCTTGTGGTACAAATTTAAATAAATAGTAGGAGGCTTGAATGTGGCTAGGGTGAGATGAGCCAGCTGCTACCATGCAGGGCCGTTTTTAAGTATTTTGTACACATGGATGTACAGTAATCAGGATGCTACAGTGAATGTAAAGAAATTCTCTGATTGCCTGCATAAACGTGGTTTCTCTAACTGCATGTAAATGCACTGAGGGACACAAACCAAACATAAGGGGGGTCTGGGGTTTGCAAGAGGCCCAAAGCTCTTCTTTTGCCCCTGGTTATTTATTTTTTTAGCAGGTTGTTATATAGATTTAGTGGCCTAACGACAGGTGTGTCACTATGCAAAGCCTTCCTTTCTCTATCTTACATGAATGATTTTATCAGGTCATAGCTTATGTTTTTTGACTGATTTCTGAATTAAATTCAAGCTTTAAGTGTGACTGAAGTGATTTTGACAGGCTAAAAGGCCTGAGTCATTCTTTTTGTGTTTTTGGAGTAGATGGACCAGAAGTTACTTTTCATTTTGAGAGATTCTGAACTCATCTTTAGCGCTGATGGCTTTGGTTCCACCACAAGGTCTTTCTGCAAATGAGCATCTTCACCACCATCATCATCGTATATATTGCGTTTTATGATATAATCTCATAGTCGCTATTATCTCAACAGCTGCTCCTCTGATGGAGTCACTTCCAATCAAGCCAGAAACGGCATTTATCATAGGATAAATACGATGCAACCAGGCTATCAATCCAATCACACACATGAGATTTCGTTCCTGTTAACAGCGTCGCCATGTGTTGATTGGAAAGGCCCACTAAATGTGGTCAACCCCACACATGGATTGCAATCAATTCAGTTGGCTCTCAGGTCAATTTACACTGTAAACACACATTTTGGACACATGCAGTATCACGTGCACCCACGTGGACGCACGAGTATCGACTCTTCCTCTCTGAACACGGACAAAGACGAGCACAAGCGCACTGTGAGCTAGGCCGTCACTCTGTACGCCACTGAGTAGTTTCTTTTCATTCCCATCCCTCATTATGCTCCGTGGTGGCTTAATGGAGGCATTCAAAGGCAGTCCCATTAGTTGAGTTGAGTGAAGAAGGTTGATAATAGGAGGATGATGAGGTGTGGTGGTGATGATGAGATAAGCCGCCCACGCATACCACCGAAATGTATTGATAAACATGTTCTGAACACAGTTCTATATTTAAAATCTGCATATAGAGGGTCATGGGAGGTGACCCAGTTTCTGCAGGTTTAGCCAGACCTCACTAAACCCATTCTCTCTCTCTCTCTCTCTCTCTCTCTCTCTCTCTCTCTCTCTCTCTCTCTCTCTCTCTCTCGACTTCCAGTAGTGCCGCAACAGCTTTTATTAAAATGAAGGCTCTCATCCTCCAGAGAGCGACAGAGCGGGGATGTTAAGGGGTTGGGGGTGTAAAGAGGGTGGGGATAGCAGTGGGGGGGCTGGAGGTGGTCTGCACAGCACTATACTGTGATGCGTTATGCAAGAGCCAGGCCGCGACCTGGCCCCAAATCAATCTACTTTACCGTCCCCCTGACGGATAACTGCAAAAATGCTGGTTCAATACTTTCAGAGTTTAGAAAGCTGCACTGTGCACATGCAGTGGTTTTGTTTCAGTCACTCTCCCGTCTTCAGGTCGTTTCTGACGACCATTGATGTTACACAGCTATCATTACGGCAGTAAATTCTTCGTGAGATTGTGTGTTGCCAAATCAAATACTACTTATTTATCCATGGAATGTTAAACTCTGAGTTTCTGGCAACAGCAGCTATTAGTTAGACACAAATGCAAAAAAAAAGACATCATACTACTTCCCCCCCTTTGATTGACAAGTGATACCATAGATTCTGCCAAACTTTACGGCTCCACTAATCAATACTTTCCATATTATCAATGGATCCAATGGCTCAGTGTAAAAGAAAGTCCACTACGTGCAGGTTGGAGGGTTGAACAAACACAGGACCTTCACTCAGGAGACTGCTGTTCCTGTCCTGTGTAAAACTAACAGGAAACATTTTTACGGAATGTTGTTATGAAAACATAAGAAAGAAAGAATGTCCGCCAACGGAGGTTGCTTCTCATATGCCTTTATTATTTTAACACAAACCATAATGTTTGTGTTAACACGAGGCTGATACAAAACCTATTTAAAAGACATTTTTTAGATTCTGAACGTCAACATTCAACCTACAGAAAAGGCCAACATTTTTTCTAACGACCGGGTTGGATGGATGCTTTGAGATATTTTAAGTCTAACTATCGCCTGACCTCAAAAAGAGAGACAGTTGTCCAGTCGTGCTCTCCGAATGAGTGCATTCCCTCACAAAAAGTGAACACTATGGAGGGCGTGTCCAGTTGCCACAAAGTGATGTTTCTTTGGAGAGCAAAGCAGTTAGAAAAACCATGGAGATGACACATAAATGTCTTTTTGGTTTGATGTCTTACCTCTATGCACTTTGTTGGAGTGTACTTCTCTGCTGTTGTTGCTTGTTTGCAAGAGTGTACAGAATGCTGGCACTGTCTGACAAATGCGTCACTCCCTCTCCGTCTTTCCCTCGCTGACAGTGACAACAACATCACTATGTTTCACTGACTTTCTCTACTTTGTCATTGTCTTTCTCTTTCCCTCTTTGTCACCACTTTTTCTTGCCTGCCTCCCAGTAACTGACACTTTGTCTTCGTCACCTTCCCCCCCCCCCCCCCCTTCCTTCCTTCCTTCCCTACAGTCATCCCTATTTCTTCTTCGCTCTCCTTTTTATTGACAGCTGTCCCATAGCATCAGCGATGAAACGGTCTCCAACCATCTGTCCTTCCCTCCCTCCACCAAATCCTTCACCTTCTCTCCTCCTCCTCCGCCTCCTCCTCGTCTTCCTCCTCCTTGATATTGACAGCTGTCATGGAGCACTGATGCGGTGAAATCCTGTTTTTCTGTGACAACTGTGCTTATTTCTGGTTTTGCAGCCTTTGATTGGATCTCAGAGCGGGGTCTGCTATCCAATGTGACGAGTCACAGAGAGCCTTGAGTCATTCTTCATCTTTTGCTTCTTCTACGCCGCCTCGTTCTTCCCTCCTCTTCCTCCTCCTCTCTTTTCCATCCTCCTCCTCCTCTCAAGGATTTACTGTCATCTCCTTACATTTACATTGAGTGCAAAATCTGTACGGGAATGCGTGTGTGTGTGTGTGTGTGTGTGTGTGTGTGTGTGTGTGTGCGTGTGTGTGTGTGTGTGTGCATGTTCCTCTTTCCGGGATCAGTAATGCGTGTTGACAAGGTTTGAAGTGAACGCTGGCGTAAAGACGTGTCCCTGCAGGCCTCCATGTCTCTCTGTCTCTTTTTCCCCTCACATTTTTTGTTCGTGTTTTATCGTCGGCTACAGAGTCTCAGCCACTAACGATAATCCCACTAAGGTATTATTCCTGTTAAGCTGTATACATGCACGATCGGTACCCTGGGACCGGGGATCCCTGCTTTCATAAATACATCAACTGAATTAATATTTCTCTCAAATGAAACTGTCCAACAATGTCACAGAGTCTGTAAAACATCAAACGCTGGTGTTTAGTTTGATGGTCAAAGTATAGTCGAAAGTCAACTGAACTAAGCGTCACCGGTATATTTTGGAGTCTTGAAAAGATGAAATGATGAAAATAGAATATATAGATTCAATGTTTGGCATGGGTCCTCATTTAAAGTATCACACACTTATCATTCATTATGAAGGAGACAAACACAGATTTCCTAAACTGATAATAATCGTGGTAGTCCTTGTGTGACGAGCCAAATGATATTGGACACCGTCACCCACTCTGGCAGTAGGCGCTGTCCCTGGTCCTGAAACGGAGCGGAGGAGATCAAAAGACAGAGAGAACTCTTTCTAAGCCTGCTGGCTTTTCCTGGTTAGAGAGAGAGAGAGAGAGAGAGAGAGAGAGAGAGAATAGCTGCAAGCCGCAAACAGATCTTTCTACACCTCCTCATGCTGATTTGACAGGAAATCGTTCATAAGTTTAAAAAAGAATTAGCGCTATAGTGCCACGGTGTCATGCGGTGCTCTAATAAATAAATATATGTTCAGACTTTGTAACAGTAGCCTTATGTTGTTGCCATTATTTAGTCTTTCTGAGGCATGGTTCAATCAACAGATTTAGTTTTACCCTCAGTCACTTTGTCCACGCGCCTGTGTTCTGTAATGTTCCTCCATACATAAAAAATGATGCTTCAGGGTTAAACTTATGTTTTATCCGGAAACGCTCAATTAAGTGGTAAAATAAGATTTTAAACTTCATCAGGATCAAACACAATGAACCTTTTTTGTTTTGGAAACTTCTTAGTGTAATTCTTTCCAAATGTAAAATGAGTAAACAATATGTAAGATGTCAGAGTCAACTAAAAGCTAAAAATAACTGAAAGCAACGCGCACCACTCTCCCCTTTGACACTAACACTTAATTAACTGTATGCACCTTTCCATGGCAAGCCACATCACAGCAACTACAACAAATCTGCTGAATTAAACGAGGCAAATGTGTAATTAAATGAGACGCAAGAAATAAGTGAATTGCATTGAATTGAGGTGTTTATGCTCAGACTGGATCTGTGCCCATCCCCAAACACCTGGCCAAACCTGGCGGCCGTATATCAGCCAGAGCCAGTTCACAAGTGGACCTCCGGTGCTGGAAAGGTATCTCCGGCTACCTGTGAATTTGAACCGGCAATTAGTTCTCCAGAGTCCTCCAACTATTTAGGTGGATTAATTAGAGACTGGATGTGATTGTCTGGGCCATGTCATGGATGGGTGACCTGCAGAGAGGGTTTCCTGCTCGGCCCACTCCGCCATGACCTTGAGTAGTAATAATACAGATTGTGAAAAGGAACCAGTGATCCATCACTTCAGAACTTTAAATCAGACACGAGTGGGAAAGTAGAGAAAAGTAGGACATTTTCTCAAGTACTGCTGTAACCCCACATTAAACAACTAACGGAGTCTCTTCATCTATGACCGTAAGGAAACATCCACAGAAGTATAGTTTGATTAACTGTGGGCTTTTATTGTGTGTATCTCGTCGAAAAGTCCATCTAAGTTTAAACGTGTTGTCCCATCTTGCTTTTGCAATCACAATTATTATTATTTTTGTTTTAATGTGGTACCTTTAAAGAAAAGTTAGAAAACTGTTTTAACTTCCTACCGCCTTGTTGCATCAGTCAAGCAATATGGCAGGCTGTGTGAAGAAAGCAAATAAACCAGCATGGGAGTTGAAATAACCTGTGTGCATATGCTGTGTGTGTGTGTGTGTGTGTGTGTGTGTGTGTGTGTGTGTGTGTGTGTGTGTGTGTAAGCCCGAGGGCAGCCCCTCTGAACCCTCTATCTCTTTCTCTCACCGAGTATAAAAAGAGAATGTAGAGCAGGGTGGGACAGGAGAGAAAGCGATACTTTGGGTTTACAGCCAATGTGAGCTGAATACAAAGCGGAGAGAGAAGCCGACATCACTGCACACTGGATTTACCGAAATCATCTTGAAGAGTTGGCCTTGTTAATTATTGGCAGTGAAGTAGTTTATTATAATCTGTAGCGTCCACTTTTTTTTTTTTTTTAAGGGTTCACACGGGTCTGAGAAGAGAAGCAGCTAAACTTTTGCACATGAGAAGAAAGATTGAGTTGTAAAAGTTTGTGAAGACGGATAAATTGCTCTGATTATTTATTGAAGCTCTCTTGGAGTTATTGTTGGTATTAGCATTGAATCAAATCAAAAGAAGTGCTGAACCCATTAATAATTAACACACAACTACAAAAGTGGTAAATAAAACATTTTACAGCACCTCCAAATGTGAGGCCGTGGTTCTTTGCCATCTATGTTTTGTGAGTGTGAGTTTTGTGAAATGAAATCACACTGTGACCAGATAGTTGGACAAATGTTGGAGAGATGGGGATTCTGTGTGGTGTGCCTCTGCTTTAATTATATTGTTAGGAGGTTTGTAATTCCACATTTCCTTGTGCGTCGTTATGAACGGACAGAATTAATCCCCTACTTCCATTCCTAACTAAATTCATATTCTTCGGCCCCTGGATATGTTTTATATGTTCAAGAGACATTGTGAGATATCCTACGTATTGTTATAGTTATTGTGAGGCTTTTATTTTGACGCCTGCAATCACAGAGACAAACAGGAAACAGGAAGTGTGACGTAGGAAGAACAGAGTGTGAGAAAGGGATGGATGCATCCATAGTTTGTCACATCCAATCCAAATCAATCCATCGTGTGTGTCCCTCAGAGAGAAATGTCTGTAAGTGTCACACGTTCTCTACATGTTTCATAAGTGATATTGATGAGTTTTGTAGACATTTTGTACAAAAATGATAGCTTAATGTTATGGCCTATAATAATACTTTCCTGCAGTTCATGTAGACGTACCTAGTGGTCTACAATGTTAACATTAGGTTGTGTATATTAAGTCAATTTTTTTCTATCTTTTCTTGTTTCACTCCAATTCAATGTTGACGTGGTCTTGACTTACCTGCTGTGTTTGAAGCCATTAAAGGAGCGAGCACGCTCACTCTCCTGACTCCTGGAAAGGAGTTTGGGGAGTAAAACGCATATCTAGAACACCTATTCTGTCATCTGTCACGGTGCTCTGACAATACTTATGTCACTCCACAGGATCATAAAAGAGATTTGCCTACGAATAAAACTGTAAAATACATCTTATATATAAATATGAGCAAACTAATGCAACAAGGCTAGCAGTGAACAAGATACAGGATGTGCTTCAGAGGAGTAATGGCGATGTGAAACACTTCTATCCCTAATGAAGATGATACCAATTAAAAAAATATAAACTCCTTAATCAGCATAACAACATGCGAGGGAACGCTGATGTTTGCTCTGCCTCTGTTTGCTGAGACGGTGTGTAGCGCTGCGTCACATCGCAGACGTTCACACAGACATCATCTCACAAGCGCTGTCAGTTTTTGAAAATCTTTTAACATCCTGAGTACACCATTTAATTTAATTGAATCGCTGCTGATGCTTTGATTTCAGAAAACACTTTATCTTTCGGCCTGTGATCACATTGGTGCACCCCGAGAGGACAGAGGATGGATGCAAGGAAAGGAGAGGAGGGTGCTAGGAGGGAGGAACTGTGATGAAACCCTAGGAGAGTAGAAAGTAGGTGCATTGCATTCCTCTTAGATGTCTTTGTGCTTTCCTGCCTTACCACCTCCTTTCCTTTGTGACCATGGCAACTCATCTTGTGGCCAAGTCTCTGAATTGGAGTCAACGACGGTTCAAGGGGCACTTCAGCCGTCCGCATGCATCCCGGTGCATCCTTTTTACTACAGCTCCTGACAGAAAGAGGCAGAAACAGAGGAGAGGAATAGAGCAGGAGGAAAGACAAACAACTGTGGAAGGAGTGTGAAACATGACCAGAAGAGAGTAGTGAGACAAGAGGCAAGGAAAGAAAGAATGAGAAGAAAGGGGGTGACAAAAAGAGAGGGAGAGAGGGAATGCAGCAGAGGAAGGTGGGAGGAACTGATCGGAGAGATGCCTTCAGGTAGCCTATTTTCTCACCCTGCAGGAGAGAGATAGCAATTAGGATCGCTGTGAGAGTGTGTGTGTGTGTGTGTGTGTGGAGCTTGTCATGAAGACAGCGGGGTTTTTGAGTTTGTGAAAGGTAGGGAGCAACCCACTACAGCACTCTACCCATGTTCCATCATCGCTTAACACACACACTCAAACACGCCCGCGCACAGTTGGGTTCTTGTTGCTCGGGCGTGTAGTTGTTGTTTGACAGTTAAGCCATTTCGAGTTGAACAACCTTGCTGCAATGGCATTATCTATAACACACACACACACACACTTGTATGTGTGAAAACATACGGTACAGACAGTTTCATGTCCTGCTTTGTGGAGGTGCATTGAAGAACACCAGATGACGGTGCTGTCATTAGCTAGACAGGGTGAGAGAGTATCTCCGGTTCTGTGGATCTTGCGGCTGATGAAGCATTTGAAGCCTGGATCTGCAGCGAGAGACACTGCAGCAGGATTTGTGTCTTATGGTCTTTTTGGTAGCTCTCTGGTGAAAAGCAAGCCTTGGTTTTCAAAATGTGGCAAGTTCAGAGGTATGCATTGAAGCCCACACTGCAGAAATCAGCTCCAGCTGTGGTACTTACTGCCGTGTATTTGCAAAACTTAAAGATGTAGCAGGCAGAGTTTCCAGTCTCATCAGTACTAAAACACGCTTTAAATCAAAGGGAATGATACTAGATATATAATCCATATTCATGTCCTGTAGTCTTGGCACCACCTGTAGGTCACCCTGTGTCTGTGTCGTGTTGTTTCAGCCACTGGTGAGACATTAAATACGATCCAGGTCGTCCAGTTTAAGATTAATCGGTGAATTTGACTTCTCCGACTCTAAAGCAGGGCGAACAGAGCTGCAGTCGCCGCTCGTGAAAGCGTTCAGCTATTTGATGCTGCAACCAAAATGTTGAGCTCTCCAGGCTTCCTCATGTGTGCACGCCATGTGACCATGGCAACTACCCGAAACACACAGGGGGATCGATGAGGGTGCTTATTTTACTGCCATGTGGAGGACCTTGAATTTTAAGACACTCATTCAACAATGTAGACATGTTATGAAAAGTTTGAACAGGGACTCACAGGGATTAGGGGGCCCCAGCTGGGTCAGAGCCTCTGTCTAAAGGGACTGTTAACATATCTTGTGGGACAGTCGATGAAACAACAGAGAGACACAAAATGACTGCCAAGAGATGCAAACGTCCACAAAGACACAAAATGACTACAAACTACCACAGAAATACAAACAGATGTACATATAGAGCGTAGAGTACCACAGAAACACTACCATGAATGTGGGTCCATTTACATATCTGTGCCAAAGGGGTCCATCCTCTCATAATCCACATAGCTTGTGTCGTTGTGCCGTACATTTTGGGATATGAGCAGTGACAAAGCCCAGTCAATTAAATGTTCGACCATTATGTTGGTTCAAATATTGTTGTTTGCAACATTGTCATCATAGGACAATAATTAGATTAAAAACATTTTAACAATTCTTTGTGTGACTTTTTGAAGGTTTACTACGAGTTGGAATCGGCTCAAGAGATTAAAGCAAGGCAGACTTAGTTATATTGTCACAGCAGCAAAGTTTTATGGCACAAACATAAGAAGGATAGGACACACTTCCACCACTGATTTAATACTGACAAATTACTTTCAGCAGAAACTGTGCTTTCATACCACACTGCTGATTCAGACAGCAAAAAGCCGTTAGCCCGGCCCGCTCTCCCCAAATGGCGTACGAATGACATCTTTGTAGTGATTTAGTGTGCAATAACAACGCCTTTCTTGTGTTTTTAGATGCCGTTTTACACAATGTAGTCTGTACTGACGTAGCATAATAAGTAAGACGTCTCACAGTATGGCGGGTGGGAGGGAGGGAGGCGGGTAAAAAATACTTCAAGAGACTGCTGTTCATTATTTTAAAGTTTCGCTTGAGACGTGTTTTACGTTGTTTATATGTTACTTAGTTTACCAACCATGATTATTTTCCTCAACCTAACTTAAGTGTTTTTGTTATTTTAACCGACGATGTCGAATAAAATTAAAGCTGCAAATCTGAGCAGATGTGAGAGCGTCGGCTACGTCTCAAGGTGAAGTTTGGTTTCCAAAAACGAAAGCCGTTTTTTCCTTTGCTGCAAGGTAAATTTGATGAATTGATTATGGTGGTATTTTTTAAATGCATGCATCTTCTTCAACATCATTGCAGTTTGTATGCAATAATTGGTTTCTTTCTAGAATAGTAGAATGGGACATCGGTACATTTATCTTTTCTGTTTACGGCCATATTACACAAAATGCCTCCTTCTCTTTCTTCTCTGCAGCAGCTTCAACCTCCGCTACGTCTTTGGACCCTCATCTCGTTGTGAGAAACAGAGACACTTTAAACTAGATCATTTCATACACGTGCAAGATTTAAAAACAGGATGAAGGATCATTTTGAACGTACTTGTGCTTGACTCTGATGTCGAAGACGCCACGTGATACAGTGACCCCATGTGGATACAGCCTCAACCGCATTATCCGGTTTGATTCTATATTATTCTGTGTTAACACTGATGTAACTGGTGGTCACTTCCCCCACGCAGACACTTAACATTCAGCTGCAGCTCCTCAGCTCGGCTCTCGACCGCAGACCCTCCGCTAACACGCGGCCCCTTATCTGATCCGCCACAGACAAAGGATCCCATTGAAATGCCGAGGTGGGAGTGTTTCTAATTTAGGAGTGATTTTACACAAAGGGCCCGTATTATTTAGTATTGACCACACGTTAACCAGCCTCTCTTAGTGGAATTATGCTATAGACATGCAGATAGCGGGTTACCTTAGGACACCGGAGGTTTGAGTTTGCCTTCCATAGCACACGTACTGCACATTACTACATCTAATCCGGTTCACCCCCAAAGGCTGTGTGAGACAAATCAAAGAGGATACAAGATGTTAAATATACAAACCTGGTTCTGCCACAAAAGATGCTGTTTAAATGAACGCTGCTCATAACTGAAAGCACTTTTCATATAGTCTAGACCGTACACCTCATTAACAGAGACACTGGTGCGACAGTGGCAAGTAAAGAAAAAAACTCCCCCTTAACGGGTGGAAACCTTGGGAAGAACCTGGCTCTGGGTGGGCGGCCATCTGCAGAGAGAGAGAGAGAGAGAGACCTCTTTTTGTTCTTGCCATGTTTCCAATGTACACGTGCCACAGAGAGAGTATTCTGTTGTGTGTGCTGCAGCGGAGGTGAACACTTGATGTACAAATAGAAGCCACATCTCCCTATCTTCCCTTCCTCCTCGTTCCATCTGCTTCTTGTTCTTTTCCCCACCCCATCGTTCTGTGTGTGTGTGTGTGTGCAGTATAATGAATAATGCAATGTGTGTAGTATGAAGAGATAAGGTGGCAAGATGGGGTCTCTTAAGGTGATGTCACTACATTCACCCTCTACCCTCACACCTAGAGGGTGAGAGAGTGGGCGGGTGGAGAAACAGATCAAGATAAAGGTGAGGGAACAAAGAGAGAATATGAAGGGAGAGAAAGAGAGAGATGGAGAGATAGAGTGTCACACAGAGAGCGATAAGGAAAAAAGGAAATGAGAGAGAAGGTGGCGAAGCTGTTGTTGACCTGGTCAGATGTTTTGCTTACCATACATTATCCCCTGTTTATTATTTATACTTTTCATACACACAGCAGGGTGGCTGCCCCGACCTTCCTCACAAAGACTGTGTGTGTGTGTGTGTGTGTGGACATTATTTGAGTTGTGTTCTCCCAAACAGCTGTGTGTAAGAAACACATCGCCGTGATATTTAATCAAACTTTAATCTCCAAATGCACTGAGCTCTACTTGGTGTGTCCAGTGGCATTTCAGCATCGACAAGACGGTCTTGAACTGAAGAAGAAAAAAGTGGACCTCATTGCTAAGTTATAACGTCTCCAGAGAATCAGCGGACAGGGAAATGAAGAGCGGGCGGTTGGAGAGGACAATTAAGTTGAGGAGGGTCGATGTTATTTCAGCATGTCCTTGAAGGACGCGGCACTCATTTCTGATAAGCGCTTCCTTCTTCTTAACCAGTCAGATATGAAGGCATTAATGTGCAAACAGACCCGCTCTTTCTTTACTCTTCTCTCTCTCTCGCTTTTCATTTGACATTTTGCGTTCCTCTGTCTCCCTCTCTCTCTCTCTCTCTGTCTCTCCCTCGCTCTCGCTCTCTTTCTCGCTGTGCAACAAATTGAGTCTAAATGAGCTCCAGATCATGTTCAAGCGCAGCCAGAGACACTTCCAACTCTTTCAGACATTCAGTCATTCTGCCTGCTAAACTATTATCAACACACACTCACAGATGCAGACTGCTCTGTCTGGCAGGGCATCAAGAGCCTTTGGCACTATGCGCTGCTGTACCGCCATTATCCTGCAATGAATAATCTCAGTCATTCCCTTCTGTAGGACGGGGCCAAGGAGCTGGAGAGAGACAGTCAGAGAGACACAGAGACTGACACAGATCACCATGTAATGTCAGACTGCAGAGCCAAAGGGCTTCTTCAAGAGCGTCTGAGAGTCTGTGACTCCACTGGTGGCAACTTCCACTGGGAACTCTGAGAGCAGCTGCACGTCATTAGACAGCAATGAGCAGGGAGAGAGATGTACAGACAAGTCAAGACTGAGGCCAAATTAGCCCCATTTTCTACAAGTTAAAATGGAGATCTTATTGCATCTTGAGACTTTGAATGAGTTATTTAAGCAGCTCCGTGTATTCCTCTTAACATTGATGAATTAAATCGACCGCCTGAAGAGACTGAAAAATTTGCTGGTTGGATCTCCGGAGCAGCAGGATACATCTGGGAAGTAAAAAGCAACACTTTCAGTTCCCTCATTACCACTTTTGGTAATTCCACTGGAGATGCTCTGTGGCCCTCCGATCAGAATGGTTGTGCCAGACATCTTCCTGTTGTTACATGTGTTGAACTGTGTGAGAAGGCAGTTGGGCAAAGCAGCATTCGCCCTCAGTGATAACGGTTTTGTGATGTATGGGCTTGATTGTGGGCTACACATGTACTCATAGAACTGGAGTTACATTCGCGTAACTCCTATTTATCCTCGAAGGTGGTCAGAGGGCCATGGATTACATTAAGAGTCACAGTTTGCTGTTAAACGTAATGGTAGGAAAAGGTCAGCCCCTGATTTTTATTTTCCCCAATACTACACCTACTTTTAGTTTTAATATAATAAAAGATGTCATGGAGGAGGATTCCCCCCTTTTTTTTGACAGGTTCTTACATCATTCGTAGCAGAAAGCTGTGGTTGCTTTGCCAGACGGAGCTAGAAAAAAAACTATCGAGAGCCTCCTTTCAAGCCTCCAGGCCATGTGGTATTTCTTTAAGATGAAGGTGCAATAAGTGCACAACCTTATGAAGCGAGATAGCTTGTCAGGGATTGTAAAACAATAACTAACAGGACGCGTAGCCGCGACTGACAATTGCTGTTCGGCATCAGAAGGATAATGACAAATCAACACTGGTTAAGTGACTCTTCTCCATGTGTTGACTCTAGCTGTTGCCCATGGCCCAGATGCATAATGATACTTTGATGACATTGACGCTGCAAAGATGATTCAGCTTCGGTTGCCTGAGGACTGAGGCGGTAAAACGGAAGGCTGCTTCTTCAGTGTGTCTGACTGTCTCTGTGACAGGAGACGAGGGACGGAATCGGCACGCTTTCTTTATTCACCGCAACATCTCTTTGTCTGGAAACATTTGAAAAATATTAGTCCAATGTCACACTTTGTTATTTTGGCACATATTAAGGACATTCCCTGCGTCATGATAATGCATATTTGGCGTTTCGCATGTCATTTTACAGCATGTCGTTACCATGAAACAGCGCATTTAAGTTTTGGCAACAAAAGCACTTAGTTTCGTTTACAAAAAACATCATGTTGGGCACATATGAATACATACACAAAGTACAATGTAAAGAAAAGTAACGTAGGTACGGAAAACACGTCACTAAAACCTCCTTAACCTAACTTCAAACCACTCACCATTACTTTTATACTTCGTCACTTGCTCTGAGAGTAGCATCTACGTTGCAGTCAGACTACAATGGCTTAAGATGACACTCAAAGAGCAAGCATGGCGTTGATATTACACGCTAAATGACTTGTAAAAAACATGTCATTCATACACCATGTGCTGCTAAATGAAGACGGACTTGCTCTACCGTCTGCTGACCTCTCAAACTTGCCTGAATGTCATAAAAAGCTCGCTCATTGTATTTCGGATGCGGCGCTGAAACAGTCCTTCAAGTCTTGGCGACGTGAGCTGCAGCAGATTATTTTCCAGACAGATTGAGCTCTGAATCATCGCAACGTCTCGTCAAAGTTTGCGTCTGCGCGGGTCATTCAGCGTTCTTTCTGGCGAGATTTGAATCCTCCTGGTGTCTGGTTGGAAAAATGTATCAACGCCAAAGGCCAGTTCCAGTCATCTGTCATGTGGGACGCCGAGAGCAAAGATGGAGAGGTTATTAAAACGACAGAAAATAATTTAAAAAAAAATCTAATTTTACATCAACTTCCACTTGATGAGTAATTGACAGGTCGACTGGTCTGTAAAGCGCTGTTTCATAGGCTGCTATTTAAAATCTGTGTGTGTGTCTGTGTGTCTTCTTCAGTATGCCAGCAGTGTATCCTTGGCATCATTACCTCTACCTCTGCCAATTGTGAGATGAGTGAATGGCTGTCATCACAGAGCCTCCAGTGTGTCGTGCTGAATCTTAACGTTGTTCATATTTTCAGTTTTTCAACATTCACACAACTTTTCTGGCTCATATCTCATAGTTCATGGTCACATTGTGTTTGGAATGAATCTAAATATGACACAAATTGCACAGATAAGAAGCTCTGATTGGTTTCTTTTTGTGTTTGTTGTGACATTGTAATTACTCACGTAATAAGGCACTGGAAGTAAAACATATCCCAGCATGCTTACACCTGTGGTTTATGAAGATGCAAACCACCACCTGATAACGCTGAATCCAGTCACGTTTTTTTCAAGACGCAGTTCCTGCAATGGCTTATAATAAACCTGTGAAGAACCTTTGAACCATCTGCTGTTACTCAATGACTTCAAAAGTATTCTTCTTCTTCTTCTTCTTCCTGAGCTTTCACTCTCGTCTTGTGCAGTTGATAAATAAAAACAATGCATTTACAGAATTACGATGGATGTGTAATCAAACTTAGTATGTCTGCCAAGAGCAACACAATAAACACTTGCATCAACCTCTACAATGTGACATGTTAGAAATAGAAACACATCATGCTAAATATATATTGTGTGGTTTAGACATTTCACAAATGTCCAACAAATTGTGTTCAGTAATTGCAGCTCCAATTACACACTTTCACATTAAATTGAGCGTAATCAACTGTGAAATAGACTCTATAACGAGTGAATTCATAGATACATAGAAATTCATTAAATATGCATTCACATAGCCAGAAAGACACAATGTTATTGTTCATATTTTTTAAGATCTTCTTTTGTAAAGAGGGCTGGTATTCATTTCTTTGAGTGCGTGTTGAAATAGGATGATAGAACAAGGTTATCGTGTCAGATCCAGAGACGCTCCCCGCTGGAGGTTTCATGAAACAGAGTTATCAAACCACAGACGGAGAAATTAATCTAGACACGGAGACAATAGTAAGACAGAGACATAGACACCGTCGGCTATATCATTAAGACCGGAGTTATAAAAAGTTGATAATTAAAGACAGGTCTCGGAAGACTGGGGGGGAGATAATTGGCTTTCTCAGCCACGACACTTCGACCCAGTTTACTACCAATAACTTCATAAGGCTCGGTGTCAGATGGAGAAGTCGCAAAATATCATCTTTCTTGTGATTTGGAAAAGATGCCATTAAAAGGTGTGTGTGTGTGTGTGTGCGCGCGTGCATGGAAGAGGTATGAGAAAATGGACCTCTGAGTACAGGCATGCAAAGGGCCCCCACCCCCCCTTACATAAGAACAAGAGCCACACATTCAAAGTGCCATATTTTTGGTTATTGTGTGTTTTTTGTGTCTCTTTATGGTCCTTTTGTGTCCCTTTTTGCATGTCTTTATTGGCATGTTGTATCCTCTGAGGTTGTTTTGTGTCTCTTTGTAGTCTTTTTGCATTTAGTTTTGCTCTTTGAAGTCATTTTGTGGAATTTTTGGGTAATTTTGTGTTTCTGTGGTCGTTTTTTGTTTTTTTTGTATTTCTTTCTTGTCTTTATTTTCTAACTAAACATGAGCAGTGTCTTCAAACAGAAGCTCTGGTGTGTGCTGTCTTCACAATATGACCCAGTGTGTGTCTTTTGCCCTTGAAGCAGGTGGCTTTCTTTCATCTGAAATAAGTAGCTTAACAGTCACACAATCTAATTCACCCCTATCCTTTTATTAACAGTTCATTTCCCTCTCTCTTAAAAGCCCAACTCAGAAATGCATGAATAGAGATGTCGGTGCTGAAGTGAAGCTCATAATCATGACTTTTATGCATCAACAGCCGCTAAATTATAAGCTTAGTCCCTGAAAACTGATTAACAGGACTAAAGTTCAGTATATTTATAAATCTGTAAATGCTTTGATCGCCGTCTGCAAATATTCAAACTGCAACAAGCACATTTTTAGCGTCGAGTGGGTGAGGAAGATGTATCCAAATAACTCCTTTGAAAAAAAAAAAAAGGCAATAGATACAAATTGCAGATGAAGGTTTTACTCCAGACAATAAGCGCTGCCGAAACAAAGAGTAGAAAATCACAGAGGGAACGACAGAAGAGAAAAAAAGTGACAGAGGAAGGGCAAAGAGTCACGCGGGAAATGAAAGCTGACGTGGACTCTTGTTATTAACGGTCAGAGTTCACTGAACCTTTCCACAGTTCAGCAGCTAACCTATGCTCCCTGTGTGTGTGTGTGTGTGTGTGTGTGTGTGACAGAGATTAGTTGTGCTTCTGTGCATGTCTGTGTAAATGAGTCTGTGCAATGTGTGGGTGAGACTGTGAGTGTGACTGTGTCCTGAGGTGTGTGTGTGTGTGTGTGTATAAAATTAACTTTTGATTGTGTCTCTGCCTCCTTGTGACTAAGTTGGATTGATCATTGTGTGTGTGTGTGTGTTTGTGTGTTAACAGGTACATGAACATGTACGCAAACCAGTATACTGCAAGTACTTGTTGTGCATGTGTTTTAGTTATTGTCTCTGCTCGTGTGTGTGTGTCAGCCAAGGTTAAAATATTTCACTTATTCAAAAAGTTTTCCCCTTAAGGAGCTGGAAGGCAGGTATCTTCACAACAACTTGTCAAACTACAAAGACATATCGTTAAGATATTCATGATTCTAAGAGGATGAATCTGGATTCCCTCTTGCACCACTGCAGTTACTTTCTGTTGGATTACTTGACAGCTCTTTGTGTTTGTTTGTGGTTTGTTCTGTCCAAAGTGTGAAGGGCCTTGCACACCAAGTCCGTATTTATTGCAACATGCAACATTGTCGCATGTTTAAAACGTTGGTCATTCATAAAAGGTTTCTGAACAATTATAATTTTCTGTTATATATATATATATATTTTATTTGTTGCATCAGTCAAAAGCTTCAAAAGGCCGTTGTTTGACCCCTCAGAGCCACCGTCCGTTCAAACGTCATCATCATGAATGGCATTTGACAAACTGATTCACGTCTCCCATCACAAAGCACTTTACGATGAAGAAATAAAAGAAAACAGATGTGCAATATTTAAAGATAAGTTGCGGCAGCGGATTGTGGAACAGCTTGGGATTGGCTTAAATTGTGCTCTCGGCCACTAATCAATAGCCTCTCACGAACCTCTTTATTCAGTAGCCCCATTTGAGACCAGCGCTATCCATCGCACTAACCTAACAGTTTCATCTTGTGCTGCGGATTCCAGCATCAAAGAGAATGATGAAACGCATCGGATGAAAATGCGGAACTTGAGGCTTGAAAACCGCAGTTCACAAAGCAAAGAGTGACGTCACAGTAACCACATCCACTCCTTATGAACAGGCTCTGGGTTACACTCAACTCACATGTCAATGTTGACCCTCTGTCCTTATCCTGTCCGTTACATTCACTCATCGTTTCACTGTTGATGAGAAAAATGTAAATATGAATGATTATAACTTTAAGTTAAATATTACCATGAGTAGAATGGTAGCCTTGATATTTGAATCAAAGGTGTACTTAGAAGGTTGCTGTTGGCACACAAGACACACAAACACAACCTGCTTCAGAACTACCACTATCGGGTCCAAAACATTCTAAAAGTCAATTTGTTGGGCTGTGTGTGTGTGTGTGTGTGTGTGTGTGTGTGTGTTCAGGTCAGTGCTACGATGTATTTTTAGCGCCGCTAGGCGACCATCAATAACCCAGACGTTTTAAGGCAGTCTTCAGCCATCTATCAGGCTCGTGTGCTGCCCAGGGCTCGAACTCACGACCCCCTCATTTGTCTTGCCACGTTTCCTGCTCTGACAGTCCGCCAACCCCCACTTAAGAAAGCGCACACACACACACACACACACACACACACACACACACACACACACACACACACACACACACACACACACACACACACACACACACACACACACACACACACACACTCTCGTGTAAAACTATTAGAATTTTTGGTTACTTTTAGTAGTTATGGGGCTTTGAGGCATCAAGTTGAACATGTGGCTTTTACCTTTGACTAAGGGAGGGACATTCATCTCCGTGCAGTGATACAGGGACACGTTCAATATATTCAATATTCTTTCTCTCCTGTCATCAGTAAAGCTTCAGACAAGTGGAGGTGATGTGCTTTAGTGAACTTTTAAACCCTTAATCAAAATAAGCAAATGTATGTGTAAAGAACACGTACATTGTTGTACACATGTTGTCTTTAATGTCCTTGTTTTTATTTTTAATATTTTTCTTGTATATTCTATGTGTGTACGTTGAGAGCAACGTGAAAAAGATTCACTCAATAAAATGATTATGTATCATGTTTACCTTTTATAACGCCTACTTGTTAGCTTAATCATTCAGTTCCCCAGTTTGAAAATGTATTCTGATTTACCGAATACATTTGACTGAAATGCCTTCATGAGAGTGTAAAACTACATTATCACCTGAAGTAGCTCAATGACTGCAGGTAGGCTCTGACATTCTTATACTGCTTCAAGCTAAGACATACTCTAGATGTATTCTGGACTTTTGAGTTTATTTTGATTACAAATTGTAGTCAAAGCCATCACAGTCATCGACATCAAATGATGCGATCCGTCTTCCCCATCGATTTTTGCAGAAGAAGTTCAGAAAAAGTATTGCCATGGATAAACTATTCCTACGGAGGGTGTATGCATGTCATCAGGGTTATCCAAGCCTGCTTTATGAAAATGGAGCTATTGGGCTCGAAAGAGGTGGGAACATGAAATTAAGAGGCTGTATGGCAACAAGTAAATTAAATGTTCACTCTCACATCCGTCACTTATTCAGGAAATGGTGGGATGCTGAAATAATTTCTGCCGCCACAGTTCCCTTTGTTGTTTGTTTGTTGCCAAAGACACTTTAACATTTTTCTCTTCTGGATGAAGGGTGGTCACTTTTCTGGGCTACAGATAGCAACTTCAACCAGATAATAATTGGGGAACTAGAGCCTGCAAATTCCTACACTCGGGAGAGCGCAGCTCGAATTCTCTTGCCGATCATTATGAGTATCATTATGGGCACAAAAGGCAGAGATTTGCATAACTCATTATAAGCCAGGAGTGAGACAGCTGTGTATCTCCACCAGTGCTGATAGGTGCGCCCAAAGCTTGTCATCAACACAAAGCTCTGAAGATTAAAGCTCAGATGTACGACCGCATTTTATTTGGGATTTTTTTATTAAAGAGATGTGATGTATTTGGCTGTAGCAAAGGACATGCAAATGTCAGAAGCAGATGGACAAAATCAACACAAAATCTACATATTAATGAAACCTGCTACCACCCATTGTGTAGTGGTTTTATAGTGTGTGTGTGTGTGTGTGTGTGTGTGTGTGAGAGAGAGAACAACCTTGGAGCCTGAACGAAAAACAGCCCATATTGCCTCATATAGTTTTAAATCCTGTCATCTATCAATATTTTCAAGAACAACAAAGCACGCAAATATTTTTCGAATAGCACAATGATTTAACCGACTCAGCATGTAAGGAAAGCATTAGAAGGAACTCAATTTGCTAATGAGACTATGACTGAAAATGAACATTTCACTCTGCAAAAAGGCCTACAGTCCCATTGACTTTTAACATGTACCTCAAATACAATCTCTATCATAAACCCTTTCATGCATTTTTCCACCCGTGTTAAGTTACAAAATAAATGTATAGTGCAATCAAATAATGATCAAATTAAAGGTGTGATTATAATTAGCATCGTTGTACATCGGCATAGTTCCGAAAGGTGCATCTATCCTAATGAATGGCTGATTTAATGCACCACCCCTTGCAAGCATGCTCAGAGACACACCGATGATGCTCATAACCTTAAGGCTGCAGTGGGGGTGCTCTGGGTCTGGCTAACGTGCTAAATGCTAACGTGCTCCTGACTTCTACGTTGGTTGAGGAGCTGTTGCCTTTAAGTGAGGCGCGTGAGGACTTTCTGCTGTTTGAAGCTGCTCGTCTCTGATGTAACGGTAAAGCCTCATTCAGCTCAACACTTTTTGAATTTGAGAAGCCCAGCGGGTTACACAATCATTTGGGAATGAACGAGTAGAGAACCTTGAGCAGATGGTGGAGGATTTCAAGATTCACGTATTGCCACTCAGACAGGTGAGTGTGACCACACACTAATGAACTCTCCTGAACTCTCCAGATGAGAACGGTAACTTTGTCCTTTGCTGCAATGTGTGTTTTTGTCTGCAACTCTGTCGAGTTTCAGTCGTTCACACGTGTTCACGTTGTCTGCTTTGGTGAAGTTACTCTACTGCTGGTTCTGAAAGAAGTTCCAGGTGTTTCAAAGTGTGTGGCTTTATTGATTTTCTGCTTGATTCCAGTGAGGCTACACTGAGCGAGGCAGTTGTGTACGTTTTTATAAGTGATAATCGGTTGTATGCACAAACTGCAGAATGCCCGCCTGTTGGTTTGGACATTATTTCAGTTGACTTGTGTATAAGTTAACATTTAAAATAGCTGTATTTAACCTTTTGAACATTAACATAGCAGCAAAACACTATTAAAACATAGTGAAGAAATATCTACCTGAGCAGAAAAACTCCCTCTGTTTGTGTTGTTATCAGCGTTTCTCTTTGCTTTGATTTAGCCGGCCCGCCATGTGGCTTTTTAGCTCATGCTAGTGCACTTTTTTAAGAACACTTTTACTCAACTTTTACCTCTATTTGAGTAAAATTTCCTTGGAGCAACAGTACTTTTACTTCAGTACAATATTCTACTCTTTCCACCACTGGAGGTGCAGTATACCACAGAAAATAACCGTTGAAATGCTAATTTAAAACAGACAAATTAATAATATATAATTAACAAATAGGAAATACCACAGCAAGGAAAAAAGCCCACATTACAGTAACACTCCACACGGTCCCAAGCATAACAATGACAGTGTGGAGGCCAAACACTAGTTACCCTTACTGACTTATTTATCAGGGACACACATTTGCATCCTTATGACAATTAAAAAACAACATTCATTACATTGCATCAAAAGCAAAGTCCAGTTGTGTCCCATTGGTCTCCACAGAGAGAAGTCCCTTAAACATTTTCCATTTGTATTTCTTTTGTCAATTCATTTCATTGGAGATAAGCTGCAGAAAGCAAAGAGGTGACAGATGGAACAAAGACAACCTGTAAACAAAAACAAAAGCCTTGCTGTCATGAATTTCAATAAATTACAGATGCCAGACTGACTTTGTTGGTACAAGGATTATATTGGCTGTCTGAGCAAAGGAGTGTGTGTGTGCATATTAAACTGTTTGACTCAACACTGATCGCTGCAACATACCCTGTAGCCGCAGAGCTTATTACTCACATGACTCACACACACACACACACTTTCATACCTGCGTGTTAGACCAAAAACATTCATATAATCACAAAGAAAGCCCCAGCTTGTTTGTATGCAAATACAACTGCACACACTTCTTAAAAACCACAAACACATGTGCATACACACAAACAAATGGTTTCAATGATGTCAATTGTGCGATTTTGTTAATTTATCACTGCTGTACACCAGAGGGTAAATGTGTGTGTGTGTGTGTATGTGAGCGAAGTGGTGCGTGTGGTGGTTGCTTTTGATTAGAGGGATAGAGAGCAACGGATCGGTTCAGTTGGGAGAGAGCGCTAGAGGAAGAGAGAGAAGGGGAGCGGATGAGCGGAGAGCTGGCCGGGGGAACTGAGGAGCGAGGACGTTTAAAGGGGATGTTATGCTCCATCGTGTACAAGAACGAGCTCAGAAAATAAATAGTTTGCTTGCATGTTGAAACAAAAACAAACCCTCTCATGTAATAAAGCCAGAGTGAAAGACTCACGAGAGGCTTTAGCCAGTTGTCACCTGGTTTCTACTGTAGCATTTTTAGATGATGAGACTTGTGTTTTAGAGCCCAGGAACATCAGAAAGTCACACCGGGAGATTCATTCACGCGTCCTTACGGAGAAGGTGGTGCTGGAAGCTCAGTGACGTAGGAGTGGCCGCTTTAGATGCGGCTGCTTTCATTTGTGGCACAATGAAATGAAGAGGAAGGCAGTGGGTTATACAACATCTCATGGTACGTCACAGCTAATATGTCAGCTGCCTCTAGTTTGGACTTGGCAGCCATTCCGTTGAAATGTATTTTTGCTCGCCAAAAGCTCCAAATCAGATAGAAGTTCAGCAAAAAATTGGGTGACACTTTTTTTCAAACATTGTTGTGGACTAAAGAACTTTATCCAAGTCTGTCTGAGTGGTGGGGTTGGCTTCCAGTCCAACTGTTGCACAGTTCCCGAGCCAGAAAGCACTCTTCTACAGGAACATAATTCATGTCATCATTTATACTGATAACAGGCCGGACGATGTAGAAGAAAAGAACAAACTCCAAACCGGACAATATACATTTGTTTTTAGCTCATACGTGGTTCCTTCAGTCACACTTGTTTGGTTCCACCAGACACTATAACTTCCTGGTTTCCCCGTCTGTCATCCGTGTGTGGCGGGATGCATTACACGTCTGTTCGCTCGATGATCGGACCTCGCATTGGGATCGGATCAGCCAGACCAAATGCCGAGATGGACCGTCTCGCATTGAGTTCGGCTCTCAGGTGATGGAGGTGTGGACAGCATGTGGACGTAAACACTCAAGAATCCAACAAGTGTAATCAATCAACATGTTAGAGCTAGAATTATGAATTATCGTCCTCTCACTGCGCTCTGTCAATTTGTATACAGAGTAATCAAACACTATTCAGCGTCGAATCAAGACATCTTCTTTTTCTCAAGTGGTGTTTTTTACTTGTCTAACCGGGATTGTGGCACCGCCGTGTCTCGAGTAATGCTTGTATCTTTACGAGAGTAGGACGGTTCAGTGTCGACATGCAACAGCCACTGCTGAAGACGAGGTTGAAAAAGTAGAAAGGATAACAAGAGAGACGGAGGTAGAGGGGTGCAGTTGAGACTAAGGTTGAAGATTGTCAGGTTAAATCTTTGGATGACTGACAAAAAACTTTGATGGTGTTGTAAACAGGAAACTAGCCTTAGCAAGGCATGCATGGACAGAAAAACACTGCGACGCACTCGGGAACGTTTATCTCTACCGAGCATCGCATTCATGTCAATCCTTGAGCACATTTCGATATAAAAATGACCAGCTTTGTATATAACCCCAATATATATATACATATATATTTATATATTTAATTAAGCTAACAATTTGGTAGTACCTCTGAGGGACAGTAGTAAGCCCCGGCCCAGTGGTTGAAAACTCTGAACACACTGCACTGCTAGGCTCACAGTAGAGATGCATCGCGGTTATAGCCGCGGGTGCACGGTTAATCTGTGGGTTGGGCATGCCGGGTCATAGAAATTAACATTTCTGATTAATAGCAGTGTGGCTGCTGGTGGGTGAAGGCATACAATTAAAAATTATACATTTTGTCACCAAATATACCTGGGCGGCCCGCCCAAGTAAAGTCTATGTGTGGAACACACTGGATGATATCATCGCCAAGTGTGTGTGGGCCAACACACACTCACACACACACTCACACACACACACACACACACACTTACTCACACACACACACACACACACACACACACACACACACAGAATCGGCACAGTTTTCCTATCAGGCCTTGAGTCCTGATATTTGTTTTGCTCTGTATCGAGGACATACACGGAGAGTAGAGTAAAGCATGACCAGTGTGCTCTGTAATTAAACACTTGCAATTCATCAAAATAACGTTTCTTTCCCCTCACTGGCTCGGTGCTGGTGGTTGAACCCAGGGAACCGTTTTGTAAACACTGTTTGCACTTTGCTTCACCTCTTCTCTATTCTCATCCCGTCGTCCCGTCTGTTTATTCCACTAATCTGTTCTTTCTCCACCTTCTCTTCCTCTGGGGGGTTATCATGGGATTTGACCATGAGAGGGGTCAGCTTGCGAGAGGATTATGTGAGCTGCACTCTTAAAAAGGTATCTCTGCCGAAACAAAACATTTCTTTCAGCTTTCCTACCTGTTCATCTTCTGACCCCTGCTGCTCTGTTTCTCTCCCTCTCTCTCTGTTCTGCTCAGTTTCTACTGAATCACCAGCAAACATGCAAGTTTGATGAACAGGGAAAGATCATTTTGAATTAGCAAGGAGGTTTAATGACTGGAATGATGAAGCTTTTTTCTCCATTATCCTTTTATAAATGTTCAAATGTGAGTCTGTCCTTCCACATATTCAAGGCCCACTGCTTTGTAAGAGTAATGTAAGTAAGTAATACAATTCATCTAATTCTAATTGGCTGTTAGAGACAACTTGTGATTTCTAACCTGACCGTATTATTTTCATAATATTATGTAAATCACAAATGTCTTCAGCGAATGGAACTTACAAATTACCGCTTTACATTTGTTATCTCTGCCAGTAGGATCATGCGATCACTTGAATGCTTGTCCGTCTGTGAGTGAGTGAGTGACCGTGTGACTCTGTCGGTCCGCGGCAAATCTCGCATTCTGCTGCAGCAAAATATTTTGGGTGGCCAGTTATGGTGTATGCTCAAAAAACACTCAAAGACGGTGACTGAAACATTTAGAAAAAAAGAGAACAAATTAATTACCTGCATTTATGAACGCTTTAAGAATGAATTGTATTTTTTATGAAGCCTTACAGCCCATTAGTGTCTAGGGGAGGTTTGCCAATTGTGGGTTGTATTCACAAAAATAAATAAATGTACCTTCTTAGTTTCGTCTGTATCTGGTCAAGTAAGCAAGAAACAAACAAGTAAACATTTTTCCCAGTTTCAAAGTCCCGCGTTTTTATTTGTTGAAGAGAATGATTAGACGTCTCAGGACTGAAAATGAGTCTTTCTTGCCACTTTTTGGCCTTGCTTGCATCATCAAGCACAGGATTTCCTGTATGAATCAAACCTTTCTACCAGACACAGCGACTACTTATAATTGCAGTGGCGTATATGCTAATACAAATACTCGGGGATGAAGTTGAAAAGTGTCGCTCGTGTGCGGCGGATCAGCCTGTAGCAGGTTAGATACAGTCGCTGCGCTCTTTCTCCTGTGGCACAGATGAGCTTTTGTCAGATGAGCTGTTTCTGTGACAGGTGTTGTGCTCTGATGCGTCATCCATCAGAATAATCCTGTCTGAGGCGCTGAGAATTGCTCGGGACCTACACCAAACACAAATACTACCTAAAATATATTAAAACAGAGAGAATGTAACAACCCTGTCCTTATTTCCCGTCCCGTTCCTCTCCTCCCACCTCACCTCTTTTATTGCTCCATTTCTGTCTTTTTCTTTTTTCTTTTTCATTCGCACATGTAATCCAGTGAGGATCAAGATTTCTGTGAATTATGGAAAATCTTTTCTCATTCCTCTTGTCACTTGAGCTCTCCCGTCCTCCCTTGCCTTCTCTCATTCCACCCGTAAGGAGGACAAAGCAAAGAAACCCACGGGCAGGTTCTGAAAAACCAAAAGAAAGAAACACCATTTCCCTTCCTGTCTTTGCTGCTCCTCCTCCTCCTCTATCTGTTTCATGCTGTCTTAAGCCAAAGAAGCTCCTCTAACAAGGTGAAAAAATGATGATTTGAGGGAGTCTCTGTGTGACATATGGAGAGAAGTTTCCAGAGAGAAATGTCCGTCATTAAGACTTCAACCTACTGCTGGCTCACAGGCCCCTCACTGCTGACCTAGCTCTCTGTGAGCGTGTGTGGGTGTGTGTGTGTGGGTGTGTGTGTGCGGGAGAGACCTAGTTGTCGGATGATGCCCTGCTGTACTCCGCCATCCTCATATATCACTCGGTCTGATGCCACTCACACACACACACGTTTTCCTAAACACATGCACAAAACAGTAGCATTCTTCCTCCTTCCTCACACACACACACACACATGCAGGTAGAGGCCGAGCCGAAAGTCAGGAATCATGTGGTTTAATTAATTACCGTCTAAAAGTGACCAAGGTCAGAGCGTCGCTCAGCTGGAGAACTTTCCAGAGGTTACGGCCTTTCCATCCGACTTCCTCTGAAGCTGTCAGCTGTCTGGGAAGGTGAAGTAAGAGCACCTTAAAGTGTCTCGTCAGTTCACACACTGCTACCCTGTAAAAGCCTGGTCCACGCAGTGTATTGTTCTCAAATTCTTTGATATAATAAGTTCTCCATCAAATCACGGAGACTGTGCTTAGTTAAAAATGTACAACAATGAAATGTGAAAGCACCTGCTGTGCGTGGGAATGTTTGAACGTCAGGTTTTTGATGATTAAGCTGCTTAATTGTAATGTCAGAGTTTAACCTTTATACTCATACAGTTTGCTGGTAAAACCCTGATAATGTTGTGTATTTGAGCTTATCGTTTGTTTTGAATACAAAGCTTCTTCAACAAAATATACATCATATCTTAGAATGGTGAGTGTTAATAGGTAACAAGTAAAGCTATAAAATACCGCTGAGAAAACCAAAACTTTGCGGACTCCAAGTGACCGTTAGTGATAACGTTCACTTCTTAATTATGTTACATATTTGCATCTCTAGATGGACTTTATTCTTTTCTTTTTTATTAATTTTCCTGTCCAAAATGTCAGCTCAAGTCAATTCATTTAATATTTTTACACAATGTCAATGCGTCACACACCGACGCATGTTCACACCCCTTGGTGTCACTTTTTAGCGCATCAAACTATGACCACCTGAACCACTTAACCATCCATGTTTGGCCTTAAAGTAACTTTGTAAACTAACTAAACCGTGAACAAGGTAACGTAGGTACGAGAAACACGTCACAAACGTCAGTAACGTAACTTCAAAATAACTAAACAGCTGTCTCCTGGTTAAAAGTCCTGTGTTTGCTTGACCATCCCGCCATGTGTTGCTTCTTATATGATTAATAATAGTAATTGTAGCAGCGAGAGTCTAGCAGAACCACGGCAACAGGCGCAGTCACAGTCCACGATCCATGGCAACTTGAAAAATAAGAAAAGCGTGAAAGCCTTCTGAAGACGTTAAAAACACACATTTCTCTCCCACATTCACAAATTCTGAATTTATCGATATGTAAACGTATGGATACGAGATTTCCCCTACTTCAAGTTTGCACATCACATTCTCACACATTTTCACAGCTCAGCAGATGAATGTGACGGAAAGCAGTCATTATGTGTCAAAATAAAATAAATAAGATAAAAAAATAGGTCTATTCATCTATTTTTAATAAGTTCAAAAGTAAGCTGACTTCACACCTCCATGATGGATGTGCCAGAAACCCCCCGACGGCGTCGGGAGGGTGAGAGAAAGCACGCTGGTGTGAGTCAGAGGGAGAGGGATGTATGGACAGAGGGGGAGAGGTGTGAAACTGAAACTCAAGTGGGTGGGTGATCGGTCCTGGTCAGATAACGTCACTGTGTAGACCGGCGTGGGTTCTCCTGGTACATACAGGGAGTCCTGGCAGCGCAGGCTGAGGTTTGACATTGGTGTTGGAAGTTAATGTTAGGAAAGACATGATTGGAGCTGCTGACGGAGATGAAAATGATTCGAAATGAAGGACCTGGTGACCTTAAGTTTATTGTTTTATGCCACGTTTACTTTATGATTCATTCTTATTGTTCAAATTGTTTTTTTCTCTTGGCAAAAATGAATGATATACTGCGTGGGTTGAACAGAAAGGCCATCAGCAGCACTTCAAAACCTATTACAATCAAATAGAAGAAAAAAAAACACTTCCAAAAACATTATTGTTGCTGAAGTAGGCAATGATTTGCTTACTTACTGTATTCGCCACACCACTTTTAAAAGCAACAATGTGTCCGTGTCACTGTGTGTCTTTCTGTATGGCCCCTTGTGGCCAAAATGAGATTGATGCAGCTTAAGAGGTGCAATAAACAGGATTCAGGGCATTAATAGAGCAGCAAACTATTGCTGTGTAAAGATACAGTATAGACACTAGACAGGCATCCTACTAATAAAAAGCAGAGTTAATGACAAGCTGCAACCTCTGTGTTTGATAATGTGTGACAGTCATGTCATGTCAGCCGATGGCAACACTACCAACATTTTTACTTGCTGCCAGCTTCTGTTTGACTTTATTTTGGGGGGAGGGGCTGCACGAGTGACTTTCTGCAGACCTTGTTAGGGAGGAGAATGCTGCTTCATGCCGATAGCTTTTCAAACCCAGACTTTGTTGCTGCAAGATAAAAGCCCTGTAATCTTCAAAGCTACAAGAATGCATGCTCACAAATGATTAGTGTCGATTGAACAACTGCAAATACACTGGGCTTTTTGTTTTCAACATGTGTCACAATCACACAATGGAAAAGAAATTTGATATGCTTGGTGGCTGCAAATGGTATGGATGGATGGAAGGATAGATAGATAGATCAAAGAAGTTTAAAATGTACTTTTTCAAACTCAAGGACAAGGTCCAACCACCTTGGGTGGGCTCACCATGTGAAATTTTTTGTTTTGTTAAAGTGATGCGGAGGGGCTCCGAGCTGCTCAGGGGGCAGTGTCGTCCTGAAAGAACACCAGCTGCTCACACAGATGGGTTTGGAGCATGCTCATAAAGACAGCGTTAGATCCAGAACAGATAGGTTGGGGCCAGACTATAACAGTTAAGGAGGCTGATACAGTGTTAGTAGATAGTAAAAGCAATGAGATGTTAAAGGAGTGCTAAAAAAAAAACGGATCAAAATAGATGCAGCGGAACACATTCTTCTTCCCCGTCAAAACCTGGCACCTACATTACCCACGGTTGGTTTGGGCTGATAAGCAACACCATCGACCAACGGCTGACAGACATTCAATTCAATTTTTCAATTTATTTTTGTATAGCCCAAAATCACAAATTAGCCTCAGAGGGCTTTACAATCAGTACACATGCGACATCCTCTGTCCCGGAACGCTCACATCGGAACAGGAAAAACTCCCCCAAAAAACCCTTTAACGGGGAGAAAAGAGGGACATCAACCAATGAACCCAACATCGTGATTTAAAAGCCCACATGATGATGATTTGATCAGTTTGGAGGACTCGTGCAGCCCCCTCATCACAGTTCAATCAGTTCAAACCGAGTCCTATGAACCAAAGTATTGAACAAATTGAAATGCTGCCCTGATGTTAAGAAGATCATAAACATTTATCAATACATTCTTTATCATCGAGACATTTCACTCAAAACCTACAAGTGTCAACCATTTGGTGGTGCTAGAGGTAAAGTCAGGGGATCACCAAAGTCAGTTGTGGAGATCATCTGGGAACCATGAATGTTTGTCCAAAATGTGTACCAATCCCTCCAGTAAAAGCTAAGATAAGTGAAAACTCTGACCTACTTAGTAGCACTAGGATAAAATCTCCGGGATCACCATAGTTTTATGATTCATCATCTGGGGACCAAGAAAATGTCTGGTGAAAATGTTATTGCTGCCAATTGTTGTTCTGGATTAAAATGTTGACCGGTAGCTCAACATTGTCATCCATAAAGCCATGCCACAAGAAACAAAATGCTACAAACGACAAAATGATCAATCACTCGATCAAATCAAGGCTGTGCACAACATGCATGACTGCATGATTCAGTTCTCCTCTCCGCTGTTTCTCTTCTTTGCTGTTACCATAATGAGGACTGCTGGATTCTGCTGGAAGGAGGATTATGTAAGAATTCACCTCTGAGGAAGTTGAAAGGCATCGCCCCAGGTCAGTCGACTAATGACTGAAGTTGAGTTAACGCTCTGTTGTAAGGTTTCAAACAGGTTGCCTCATTATCAGACTTATTGTCAACCAGCACATTGAGTTGGGTATTAATGTGAACAAATGAGACCGAACAATAACCATGTACAACCGGCCGGCATGTGTGGCTTTGCAAGGTCAATTAAAGACACTTCATTTGGTATTAAGTGTAATCAGGCGGCAACCTCCGGTTCTGAAAAGTGAAGCCAATGTGGAAGAGTCTTAAAACTTGCATTCTCTCTACGGACAAGCGACTCATTCGGTTGCAAGAAGAAGTCCGATAGGTCAGAAGTCTATGAGAAAATGACTCTACTTCTCTCTTGATTTATTACCTCAGTAAACATTGTAAACATGAGTTTATGGTCTCAATCTCTAGTTTCAAGTCTTCTTCAATACAGCATGATGTTCATTTAGTACATTATGGTCCATTTAGAGTCAAACAGACCATAAAGCAGGGGATGCTTTAGGGCGGGGCTACTGTGATTGACAGGTCGCTGCCCCTACCAGAGTCGTATATGGCGTCTCTACGTCACTCCTCCGCATTCCAAATATGGTAACTTCTATTCATTGGTCATGAAAAAAAAACAACAGGGTGACGGACGTATACCAAGATGGCTACCAACTCAAGACTTCATAACGTCAGTCCACAAACCAATGGGTGACGTCACGATGATTACGTCCACTTCTTATATAAAGTCTGAGTGTGATGAAAAGTGTTAACTATGTCAAAAGCAAAAATATACCATATTACAGTACAATTATTTGTGCATCCTCCCAGCGACACGGCAGCGATCTTCTAAAACCATGAAAAACAACGAATAAATGAACTAAATACGTATACGAATATAAAAGTAAAAAGCCAACTCAATTATATGAAAACCCAGAGAATAGATTATATTCGTATAAAGCCAGATCTTGATTAATGATAAATGTTAATTGGACCAGAAGATGTCCAGCTTTAGTCCCTTAAAGGTCAAGACACGAACATATATTGCAAAGTTATTCAGCTTCAAACTTTCTCTATGTGTTGGACAATGTTATCCTGTATTAAAAATACATAGGCACACACAAGGATGTAGTATATACCATACATTCACGGCACACCTGTTCAACTGCTCGCTAATGCAAATATCTAATCAGCCAATTACGTGGCAGCAACTCAATGCATTTAAGCACGTGGACATCGCCAAGAAAAGGGATTTAGTCTGAAAGTGGCGTGGTCGCTGGTGCCAGGCGGACTGGTTTGAGTACTTCACAAAGCTGATCTACTGGGATTGTAATGCACAACCATAAGGATTTACAGAGAATGGTCCGAAAAGGATGAAATATCCAGTGAGCTATAGTTCTCTGGGTGAACATGCCTCGTCAATGGCAGAGATCAGAGCTGATGTTGAACCTCAAAACAGATTGGCGACAGAAGACAGATTTCTCTGATGCTTTGGTGGCATCTCTTTGGATTTGTGGTGCTATTGTAAAGTTCGTGGTGAGAGCAAGGGCCTTTTGCATACTGTACAAAACAGTCAGACAGGGAGACACCTTCTCTTGAATTTTTACACCAAACCAGCATCTCGGATATAAAATTAAACAACGATTAGGATTAGGATGCTTTCACTCTTATTTGGGACTCATCACCCTTTCATACTTATCCTCTGACACAGTTTTGAAGAGTGAACCAGTCGTGTGCTAGCACTGACCGACAGTAACCTAGTACATTGTTAGTGGTTGAGCAAAAGATGAAAAAAGAAAACCTTTCAATCGAACACACCTCCCTCCTCCCCTCCCTCTGTGTCCTGTCCACTTGAGGAGAGCTCAGCAGTGCGAAAGACAAACTGGAACACTCCGTAGTCCCGTGGGACGGATGATCAGGCCACTGTGTAAGTGTTTGTCTGTCTCTGGTTGAGAGAGTTCAGTACGTATGAAAGTGCGATTCTGCATCGGTGTGCACATGTGTGTCATTTACGCGTGTGTGTAGCTGTATGTGTGTGGATATAAGACGTCCATGTATCTGTGTGTGTGTGTGTGTGTAAGAGAGGGAGGTCAGTGGAAAGCTGACAGGTTGTGTGCTGTGGCAAGGTCACACAGGGAATACAGCTGGGAAAAGATGGATGGATGGATGGATGGATTGAAGGGAGGAAGAAGCTCAGGAGGCAGTTGGAGTTAAAGTGTGTGTACGACTTTGCCGGTGGAGGGGGAGACTTTGAAAGACACGCGGTCACAGCAGTCAGAAGTATTGCCACGGAGGAGAAACCGTCCATTTTCTTGGCAATTTCCAATCGGCCGATCAGATTGGGCTGTTTTAAAAAACGACCTACAAGTCTCTATATATAAACCGGTAATGTTCAGTAAAGTGAAATGGAACACCTTTTTATTTCTTTGCATGTATCTGTGATTGACAGAGATACCGGTTGTGTCCGTCTCAATTGTTTAGTTTCCTTTACAATATTTATGCTTAAAGTTATTTAATAACTTAACACCAGGCTGAAGTGTTTAACCTGGTATAAGCGTTCGTATACCTTTTTGCAATGTTGTCGTTGTTTGAGCTGTACGTGCTGTTAGCACTGTTGGCTACTAGTCGCCGGCTTAGAAATGAACACCTGTGCTCACAACAACAAAAATTACATTTCACAAATGGAATTCAGTTCACGATTTTAGTTTGGTCAAACCTCGGCTGACTTTTTGAGTCAGCGACACAGGGAGGACTTAGCGGGAGGTGAAGGATGGAGAGAGGAAAGAAAGAAACATATTAGGTTTGTCCTTCGATGTACCTCATCCTGTAAGATGGAGGGATGGAACAAGAGACAGTGAAGTGTTGGGAGTGAGAGCAGGACACGAGGGGGTGTGTGTACTCCCTCCCTCAGGCTGTATCCATCACCCAAACAGACAGACAGCCTCGTCAATGTGATTCATCTTTACCCACATCAATACAGGTGAAACTGCCTTGTGCTTTGTGTGCTAGTTTTCTCTCCGCACATAAACACGGTGTACAGTATGTATGTGACATTACTATACTATACTATATGTTGATGCGGGTTGTGTTTCAGTAACGTACATATTTCCCCAAGTTTTTATAATTTCTCCTCCATCAACAAGCGTTGATAGAGTAAATATTTCCCCGCTCTGCTCCTGTTGTGACAGGTAATTCTAATTAACATAATTCAACACTGTACAAATTTGGCTGACACTGCACCTCGCAGCGATTCTTGCCCTTTTAATCAGAGGCAGGGTTACATGACTGTTAATGCACACAAGCTGGTGACCTTTTGTTTACAGAGCAGTCGCTCTCACCGCTCAGCTGCCGCGCCTCCTGCAAATATGAGCAGGCTGCCGACCTGAATGGGTTTTTAATCGACTTGCATGTTATCAGTTCCTCGCAGAACATTTTCTGTTTGTTTCTGACATTATAGCAGCGGGAAAGATTCTGGATCCAAGCCAGACTGTTGATAAACTCTATAATGTCAAATAACACCAAAGCTGTTTCCCAATTCTACACAGTACTAATTGCAAACATGAGTTTCTAGTTGTTTCACACTGGAAAATGATAACATATAGTATAAAACGAAGCATAAACATAACATATGAACGTAACATAACAACAATCAACAGCAAAATGTTGATTGTTCGCGTAGCATCAAAGTCAGCAGTTTTTAAGGTGCACACACATAGCGATACTCTTGATCCGCTGTTAAAGTTTCCCGTGTCACCAATTCCTGTTAGTACAAAATATGATAATCCATTCATTCCCTGTGTATGAACTGCTGAAATAGTTTTTAGCATACAGAACAGAATTGGGACCCAGTCTGACAGTTAACTGGCAGCCCGTAGAGGTTGTGCTTCTTCTCACATCCAAGTGAAACAAAATGTTTTGAACTGACTGAAATCGTGAGTCACTGCAGGCACAAAACTTCATGTAAAGCTCAACTAGCTTCGACCTCAACTCCTTAAAAAAGCCGACTATGCAGACACATGCCTTTTTGCAGGATATTGATAGTGTACAATATAGGAAACCCAAACTCCGGGATATTGTTTATACGAAGAAATGTGCCTCCAGGTTATCACAAAGGCAGTATTCTGAATGTTTGACTGCATGTTTGCCTGCATAGCCAGGATTCACAGACTTGAGAGGGAGGAGAGAATGAGCAGTACAGAGAGGGGGAGAACAAAAAGAGAGGAAATGGAAAATGCAGGTTGTTTGTGCTTTTGCAATGGCTCGGTTCACCTCAAATACATCAATACCACATGGACTACACCTCAGCTGTGAGAGACAGAGGTCACTTCATGTGGGGGGAAAAGAGAAAGCATATAGGACGGTGGAACGTCGCTTGACAGTTCGTTGCAGGTTTGCTTTCATGTCAGAAGGAAGGAAAATGCTTATTTTATATATGTGGGTTTAACATCTCCAGTTTCTGCCTCACTTTTCCCTCCTTCCTGTCTTTGGCGGCTCTAACAAGGTAAGAAAATGAGTTGAGGCAGTGCAGAGGGAGCAGAAAAAGAAGAGTGTGCTTGCATGTGTGAGGATAAAAAAAAGGTGTAAGGAAGCACAGTAGGTGTGGATAGTTAACAAGGGGCAAAAAAAAAGATGATTTTCATTGAGGTCAGTGGAGTGTTGAAAACATGCGCTCATCCTCTCCTCTATTTCTCCATCTCGCCTTCCTCTGTATCCAGTTTTCTGTAGAAGCAACGTTTAAAGGTTGAATCTCAGCATCCGAGGCCTCACTGTGAGGTTTGATGGAGAAGAAACAGTATGATCGAGAAAAGCAGTGAGGGAGAGACAGAGAGGATGGAAAACAAACGGAAAGAATCAGAGAGGGGGGGTTTGAAACCATGTCCCAGGAGGGAAAGCCGAACTCCGGTTTGGCTTTACTGAGGTGGAATAACTGTCATGCCTCTAAACGTGCACCTCTTTAAGCTTAAATATCAGACACGAGGACACGAAGTAAAACATTGAGCCGGAGTTGGTGACGGAAAGATCGACTTTTTCATTTCGGCAGATAGTTTGGGACTCAATTATTTTTTGGGGAGGTAGCATCAGGAGGCCACTGTAGGACCTGCAGCTAAACACATTTCTAGATTTGCTTCTGCATGCGGCCCTTTGAGAGGCGACACGAGCAGAGAGAGATAGAGACGGCGGGCTCGTCCTACTGTTACTGTGACATACGGGCCCGAGGGCAGATGTACTGACAGACCATTTCATCAAAAATGACTGCTGAGTCTTGACTGGCAGGCACGCAATTTAAAGGCAGTGCTGACAGATATTGACCCTTCGCTTAGTCCCACCCCTCGAAAGCCCGACTGACCAATGATAGCGTAGCATCGGCTACGTTTCAACTGCTGTGTGTGTGTGTGTGTGTGAACCTACAGTGGGGGGGAAAATGCCTGTTTGCATGGCTGAAGGTGACTGTGACAGTTTTAGCCTCAGGGCATCATTTTCCTGACTCAAAGTCTGTCTGCTGCTCCAGTAGAAGGTTGATGTGTGTAGTTGTTGCTGCGAACACACAAACACACATATCCCATATATTCAATGCTTTCTGTGACTCAATGGTTGAAAAAGTGTTTCTGTCCCGTAGTCTTTATACATGCTGGATAAGTAAACAAAAATAAAAGTTTTTGAATGTCAAAATGTGATGAATAATTAGTTTATTATTATTTAGAAGCACAACGTCATAAAAACACAAAGTAACTTTGAAATTACACAAACCATTGTGCATTTCTATCAAGTCAAATACACACTGAAACACAGTACATGTGCTGCACCTTGAGTAAGCAGTAAACTACCTTCTTAATCCTGCACACAGTCACACTCATACACTGTATATTCATGTGCACTCACACACACACACACTTGCACATGTTCTACACTCACACACACATGGACACAGCTGTGTTGTGGCCCACTTTTGAGTTAAACACTGGCGTCATTTCTCTGTGAAATGACTGCTGGAACACATTACAGAAGCTCTCACAGTGACACTCACCAGCACACACACTAGCACACACACCAACACACACACACACACACACATGCAGAGAGACAAAAAATGTTCTTAGACACATGGCCACACACTTATATGATATGCTTGAACATGTATAACACATCTCACTCCTCCCCTCAAACAATAAGCATCATTTATGCACAAATTAAGCGTGCAGGCGTTTGTGTGTGTGTGTATGTGTGTGCGTGTAAGTGTTTGTTGTGGTGTGTATGTGTATGTCTGTGGGTTGTTGTCTTCGTCCACACATCATACTGACACTATAGGCAGCGTCTGTTGAGAAAAGCTCAATAATTATCTGCCTTTTTCTTCCTCCTTCCATCTCTCATTTCTGCCTTTTATTTTGTTGTTGCCTTTTGTCTCTGTCTCTGGTACACACACACAAACACACACACACACACACACACACACACACATTGACTCTCTACTTTATAATTATTTCCACAACAATGATTGGGCCAGTTGATTAAAAAGGGTCTTGTGGGAGCTGTTTCCTGGCTAATGGCATCTCCGTTCTACACAATGAGTTCACACAGCAAAAAACAATACACGATACCAAACACACAGTACACACACACACACACACACAAGTATACGTATACAAATACACATTTTGCATGCAAGGCATACACAAAAGACTCATGCAGACACTCAAACATTTGCTGACTAATGGCATCCGAGTTGTGCAGTTAGTCTGTATGTGCACACACACACACACACACACGCACGCGCGCGCGCGTGTATACACAGTTCTTTGAACACACACGATCCATAATCGGATACATTTTAGCTGAAATTGTGTTTAACCAAATGTACAAGTAATCCTTCCAAAAGGGCAAATCCTGTATTTGTCAATGTCTCACATATTTTCCCATCAGCGAACAGATGGAGTTTAGTTTCGTATTACATCAGTATTTTTACAAAAACAACTTTCAAGAATAAATCTGCTTTATTGCAGCTTTGGGGTCATGGTGTTGGCCTTCATTCCTGTTGGTTGTAACAACAACATACTCGCACGGTTAACTGCTGATATTTTGGAATGTGGCATTGTTGCCACAAAGAAGTTTTAGCAGGGGAAGAAACACCAGTAGTTACATGAACACAGTGATCCACCACTTTCGGTATGCTTTGGTTTTCTTGTTTTTGACTGGATTTGGTCCATTAAACAAACTCTCAAAGCGCACACGGACCGTACAGCCAAACACACAGATGGCTGATGTAAACTACAGGCCGATGCTACATGTGAATATTTTAGATATAGCTGTTTGTCTGAATTTTTCGTATTCTTTTCCTGTTGTTAGTTAGTAGCTTGCTTACGTGGGCCTAAATAATGACTGTAAATCTAAATGATATGGACCCAGTAGTAGAGGTGAAAGGCTGCCCCCTTTTTGTCTGGACTATCTGGTTACATGTTACACATTGCACCTTTAATGTGAACGTATGTATGTGTGTGTGTTCATAGTTAGTAGCATTACAACAGTAGGCCAGGGCCTCACAGATTATGATTTTTACTTCTTGCTTCATGATCTTGTTTTTCTCTTGTTTTGTGATGCATATTTAAAGAGATTAATACTGATTTATGGAGCATCTGAAACATATCCACCACATGAGTGCTCACATGAAAGTGTGTAACAAAAGAGTTAAACAAGAAGGATCCTAAAAGCCAAGGGAGACTCGAGAAACAATGGTGTAAAAAAACATTTTACTAAGCTTTTGTCTCAAAATTAAGCCTGCGTTTCCCAGAAACCGACATGCAAACATGCTACTTGCACATCCCTTTTTCTGGGGGTAATTTTTGCAGCTGCCTCTCACCCATTTCTCCAAGACATCTTAACTACGACGGAAGAACTGTGCCCAATTCTGTTTAATGCCGTAAAACGACATCCCTTTGTGAAGCATTCTACCACATTCCCCATTAATGCAGCTCTGTGGAATACTATTTAAAATCTAATTGCGAAGATGTTAAAGGCTGCCAATATTTTCAGCCATGATCTCATTTGTTGTTGCTAATTACACCAACATGTCAAAGTTAATGTGATAGCAATTAATTGGGGTTAATGTACTGGAGGTAAAATCCTCCAGTTTGGCTTGTTTCCCAGCTCAACCTTTTTTTTTCGAGATTAGTTTTTTCCTATCCTGTCCCTATAGTAGTACAATCACTACTTCCCCTTTTCAATTGAAAGAGTCAGTCAGTATCACATCATACAATATGTGAGCCTTATGCCTTCAGGCAAAGATGGGGACTTGGACTTCGAAGTCACTTGAGCCACGAAGAACTAACGTTACGTTACTGAGCATCAGCTGGATCAAATGATATCAAAGACAAATTGCAGTATGCAAAATGTGCAGGAGAAAATGACATACGGTGGCACAAATGTCATTAGATTTGGTGAAAAGGGCATTTTGATTTGTTTACAACTCTAAACTCAAAGTTTAGGACTTGTCTGTCTTGACTTGGGACTTTCAAACAATGACTTGGTCCCCTCTTCTGTTGTGTTCTAAGCAGACCGACGTGATGGCATGCAGCAAATGAATGTTCTTTAACCATAAGAGACTTGAGGCTCGCCCTGGACTCCATCTCAAAGACTTGAGACTTGACTTGGACTTGTTTAAAGGACGTATATGTTTGAACTGTCTCCTCACTAGACCTTGAGGCTTTCTGTCAGCTTAAATTGGCTGCTGAGAAGAGCTGACGGCTAAAACAGACACACGGGTTGTTCTTCTTCCCCCCTCAGTCAGTTTATTAGTCCTCAGCGCCCCCTTTTGTCGCTCTCTCTGTCTCCATCGCTCTTTTTTTCACTGTTCATGTCTCCATCTTTCCGTCAGATAACTGTCAGTAATAGGTTACAGTGGAGGTGGCCTCCCGCTGAGTAAGTGATTTACTACACAAACTGAACGGAGGAAAAGGAGGTTAACACTTTCCTTTCAATACTTCTCTTCTGCCCTGCTTGCTTTCAGGCTTTTCTGATTTCTTTATTGTATTCCTCCTCTTTTCTCCTTTCTTGATTTTTTTTTTTTAGTGGCTGCTTGTTGGCTTCTTGCTCCCTGGTTTTTCTCTCATCTTTATTTATCTCTCTTCTTTTGTCCTCCCCGCTCCTCCCGCTCTTTCCCCCCCACCATCAGCACTGCTGTCTTCCCGAGTGTATAACAGACTTTACCCTGCAAGAAAGGGAGGACAGCAAGGCTGAGACAGGTAGAGAAAAGAGAGAAAGTAAAATAGGGAACGAAGCAAAAATAATTCATCATTTCAGATATGTAGTGCTGAAAACAAAACAAAAAGGGTTGATTAACAACCACAAGTATATGTGTAGGCTTGGCTGGGTATTGTTAAGATTTCCAATTTGTATTCTGCTTATCAATTGTGTTTCTTATTGATTCCTGGTTCTGATTTGTGGAATGTTATGTGAGCAAGAAGGAAACCAAAATGTGTTGAAAGCGCATACTACCTTCGTTTTCAGCAAATTGGGGTGTTGGTGTTTTTTTATTTTTTTTTTATAGAGAAAGCTCTAAGAACCCTCGACACTACCTGCTGTGCAGCAAACTGCAGAGTCAGTTAACGAGTAGCTGGTGAACATTTGGAGCATTTAGCAGCTAAAGAGAGCGATATTACAGGTCTAAAGATAACACACACGTTATTGTAGCTGCTTCAAACTGTTATTGTAGCTTCCTACGGCCAGAGGTGGGTGTGTTTGTACTCAAAGTCACAGAGAAAACTACAGCTGGTATCACCAGATAGGCTGGATTTAAAGCATGTGTGTGTGTGTGTGTGTGTGTGTGTGTGTGTGTGTGTTGTGCAAACTCCAGCAGCTGATACCAAGCATGAACAGTTTTATGCGTACAAATTGAGATGGTATAATAAATACACACAAACAAACACACACAGAGACACTCAGAGGCTGCTTAACAAGAAGATTATGCCCAGTGATTGATATTTTGTCTCTCTTCAATTTACATGATAACCATTTGCATGATTTACACAATAAGCAAATTAACGAAAGTTCATGTTGCTCTCCCAGCGCTTAGCAGTAGCATTTTCTCTTCCGCTGCGTACAACTGTGATCTTATTTATTAAATTAGCTTTTATTATAAAAATGTTATGATCATGAAAACCACTATATGATCATAGATAAGAAGTGAACGTAGTGACGTCACCCACTAGTTTATAGACTACGGTTTTGAAGCCTTGAGTTCAGCATTTTGGTCGACGCCATCTTGCTTTTGATCTGTGGAAGTCCATGTAGGGAGATGATTCATGTGGATGTTTGGGTCAAACACAGGACTTGCACCCAGGACACCGCTGTTTGTGTCCCTCGTGAAATGAAAAGTCAAAGTTATTTTAATTGACATCTGTAACTTAAATAACGTAACAAAAACATTATGTTTAACTAAACCTAGCCGAGTATTTCTGTTGACTAAACAACATAACAAAATAAAACTACTTTTCCCTCGAAACGTAAGTGACGATGCATTTAAGTTGTATGGGAACGTAATTTTTTTAGGAGACATGGTTGAGAGAGAAGGAGAAAAGGGAGTACTTGAGAAAAGAGAAGTAAAAAGAGGGTACAAGGAAGAGGAAGACAAAGAGGGCAGATGCAGGTCAGTGTTGCATCCAGGGAGCTTATTCATCAGCTGGGACAAAGGGAATAACTAAATGGAAGGAGCAGAGAGAAGCGAGCTGTGCATACAATTGTGCGGGTGCATCAGGGATAAAACCCTGCGATTGAGATTATTTATGAGTCCTTAAACAGAGAGGGTGAGAGTATGACAGAACGAATTGAGAGCAATCGCATGCTGGTCTGACATTAACTGAATCCCTAATGGAGGTGGGAGGAGATGATTGGCCGGGCGTGTATTCCGATGAGGTCTGCCACGGAGATAGTTGCCGGGGTGACCGCGGTCTCCAAAGGACAGAGACTCCGACTCATCTGCCATTTCTAATTGGCTGCATGGACGCCAGCCGGATAGTGTTTCCCACATATGGAGGTGACGACGTACGGCGTTCATCAGGGTTAAAAGGACAAGAAATGAGGAGAGGGTTAGAGAGAGAGAGAGAGAGGGGGGGGATACCATCCAGGAGGGTGGAGAGACATGGAGAGGTGGAAAGGTTCCTTGGGGGTTATGGAGTAACAGAGAATAGTCAAAAGAAGAGGAAAGGAACTGGAGAAGTTAACAACGAAGTTTTGACCGCAAATACTACACTGTACATTAAGATGTATTCTCACACTTTGTTGTGTAAAATAGTGAACTAGCCTGGTTCTAGGCCTCTCACTGGCTGCCCAACGAATCCTCATTCAGCGGTTTGTATGCATGCGTTTTCCTACAAAAGTCAGCAACACGTGTCGATTTCCGCATACAGTCTTTTCAAAATAAACTTCTGTTTTCACAGGAAACAGATTTAGGCAAGAAAACGACTTGGTTAGGGTTCGGAAAAGATCATTGTTTGGGTAAATAAGTACGGAAGTGCCATAACTACATAAGTAACGTGACAAAAAATCAGCATTGACTTCTTGTTCCACATGGGGAACGCACAGCGGTCTCCTGGCTGAAAGAACGCAATTTGTTGGACTCAATGATCTCTCCTTCTGTCCGCCTTGTGTGGGGTTTTGCGGTCTGTATACTTCGTTGTTCATGATTATTTTGCATTACATACAAAATTATTTTGTGGAATACCTACAAATTACGCCACATTACTTTTTTTGTAAGTATAGCTACAAATGCTTCCACTTTACCGAATTACAGACCGAATTACAGCCTGGTGTTGTGCTTATTGATAGCTTCTTCCCCATAACCGAGTCGATTAAGAATGGGGACGTCATGATTAAGTGCTCGATCCATAGAAGAAAAATGCAGACAAGTGTCGACGAGGTTTACACTGCAATGTAAATTTGTTGCCAAATGACTGAGATGAGAACATTGACACTGTTATGTCTGTACACTAAGTATAACGGTTATGTTAGCTTAGCCCAAAGACTGGAAACGGGGGGAAACAGCTAGCCTGCCTTTGTCCACCAGTCTCACAATCCGTATACCATTGCCTCTAATAATCACTCAATAAACTATGTTAAGAATTTACATCCGTGTGGAAAGATATAAGCGTGACAGTTTAGTCCAAAGCTAAATAACGTGGTTCAAAGTGCAAGGCATCCATCTCATCCCCGATGTAGCCCACATATGAATTAGACTCAGCCAGCGGTTCTGTCTGAAACACAGCGTGGAGCCAATTTTCACTTTCACCTTCCACTGAGTTCTTGTCTCCTTGTTCCTGTCACATAATTAGCAGAGCAGGGGTCTTTTACCCGGCCCTGGCCGACTAAAGGAGCAATTCTTTGGTTTGCAATTCGCTAACAAGAGCTGGACTGGTTGATGATGATGATGGAATACCTGGCTCTTTCAAAAGTTTTACCTTTTATTCTTAATAGATTCAAGTGAATTAAAGAACCACAACTCTATATTAGATTAAACGCTCAAATATATCCAATTGATGATAGTTCAACTAGTATTAAAGTGTTTCACACCAGCAGCATTCCAGTTGTTCAGTCGGCATAGTCCCTTTCTTTCCCCTTCCCTCTAGACTTTTACTGTGAATATTTTAAAGTGAGGCGATGCATTTATAAATCAAAACAGTGCTTCTGTTAAAGGACCAGCGTGCAGGATTTGGTGGCATCCAGCTGTGAGGTTGCAAATTGCAACCAACTGAACACACCTCCGCTCGTCTCTTATTTCCAGAGTGCGTAGAAGAACTGCAGCCCTATATTCAAGCTGCCACTTCAACATTAACAGACAAAAGGCTCTCTCTAAAGCCAGTGTTTGGTTTGTCCGTTCTGGCTTTTTCTTTTTGAGACAGAGCCATGATCTATTCGAGTTGGCTTGGGGTATCTGTACGACTACCAGCCAGATTAACCCGTTCTGACACCCGACGCGTCAAATAACCTCCGACACCGACGATCATTTAGCGCATGTATGCTATGCACCCAACAGCAAAATCACCGGCAGAGCAACTGAGTAGTATAAAGTGCAAGATAGTCCACACAGGAGGAGAGGCGGATGGGTCAAACGACACAGGAGACTGCTCTTCGTGACCCGCGTGAAACTAAAAAGTAAAGTTGACATTTTGTCACGTGACTCGTTTGTCGCCTGCTAGTCATGTGACATTCTCGTTCATTGCTATTCGCGAGTCATGATTCTTTGGAGTTAACGGCGACGACTTTCGTTTCCTCAACCTCAACTTAGTGAAGTTTATTTTGAAAAGACACTATGCATGTAACAAGCGTGTATTGGTGCATTGGTGTGACAATGTGTTGGCCGGATTGCCATTACATTTGGATAATCAAATGTACCCGTCTCTTTGCTCTCTCGCTACTTTGTATCATTTTTAAATTCATACAATACTTTGAGCTGCAATTTGTGCATGAAAGGATCTATGTAAAAAGTGTTTGTTATTATTATTATTTGCTTTCAAGAAATATACTGAGAACACCGGCGAGATAAACCCATGTTGTTTCCGAATGTGCCAATGCTAGACAGGTATTAGTATTCCATTGGTTCCATTCAACACATTTCTGGTTGAAGTCGACACTGCGGCCTCTAGAGGCTGCAAACAGACCTTCAGACTTTTAACCCTTGCAGGTAAACAGACAGTCTGTGAAGTCTGAGCTCACTAAGTTGGCAGAGGAGGTGGAGCTGAGAGAAAGTGAGGAGCTCAGACAAAGAGACGGGAATGAAGAAAGACAAGTGAAGAAAGTGAGTGTATCTTGTCTGTCACTCTCATGTGTGCCGACCACAGAGGAAGAGAAAGAGAGAATAGAAGAAAGAGAGAGAGAGAGAGAGAGAAACGGTTTCCATGTGTCGGCCGGTTCACCCTAAATCTTCCCTGAGGGAGTCTGCAGAGAAGACAGCTCCTGCCTCCACTTGAACACTCCATCTCACTCCTGGTTTCTGTATCCGGATTTCTTTCTTCTCTTTGTTTGGTCTTTCATTCTTTCTCTCTTTCCTGCCCTTTTTTCTTTCTTCAGTATTTTCTGTCTTCTTTTTTTGTGTGTCTTTCATGGCTTCTCGTCCCTACTTCATCCCATTTGCTTTGGTGATTGTCCAGCCAGGAAATGAACGGATGATATACTGGATGGAAGTCCTGACATTCTTTATGGTCATATACATTTAGAGCAACCAGACATGAACACACTGAAACTGCACACACTCACACACACACACACACACACACTTAGACATAAAGATAGGAAGAAATGAAGAAAGGGGAGAAAAGAAAACAGTCCTTTAAGCTACAGCAGATGTCCAGTGTTTCCTTTAGGTGTGGTCACTCGTAGATTTAAAGGGCCCCATGGGACACGGGAGCTGAAACAGTCAGACACATATAATATTACTACAATATATTTGAAGCTGGAATTTAAAAAATTGCCTGTTATATGTTACCATATGTGCAATTGTAAACATAGACTCAATTTAAACCCCTGACTATAATATATAAATACAGCACTATTGGGGTGAGAGCTGTGACTCCTGTTTAAGTGCTCTATATGTTGTCAAAATGACCGACTGAAGTGTGGCTCAGCAAACTTGAATTCCTACAAATTCTGACAAGTAAAATGTTCTTTTGGGAGCAGAAAGACAAACAAAATAATACAATGATTTTCTGAAACTTGATGGACGAGGCCTGTGCAATGAAAGTCGGGTGAACATCTTAACACCTTGTGAAATGGGAGAAAAAGTATTTGCAGTTATGTTTAGTGGTTTAATGGTGTTTTATGTGTGTGTGATTTGGGTGAAGTCACTGAGGGGAAAATATCAAACAATGAAGACAAACACAAACTGCAGAAAATCGAGTTACTAATTCTATAGAAACAGGAAGCAACTTTAAAACGCATGAAGAATAAAATAGAAGTAAAGTGAATTGCTGATATGAGGACAAAGTAATGCACTACAGAGCTTAGCTTCATACATATTGAGCCTTTATAATATTTATATTTATAGATAAACATGTTTGTCAAACGTAAAAAAATGTGAACACATGCAACTTGTTTTAGCGCCCGGGATTCTGGGATTTGTAGAATTGCAGAGATTCTCCAATAACAGTAAAGCTTGTTGCATTTCATTTTTCTTCCACTAATTGTATGAAGTTTCACATTTAAATCTGCCCTCTACCTGACCTTTTCCTATAACGACACTTCAGATTTTTTTTTTATTCTTTCTTTCCAGAGAATTGGAAATATTCAGTGATGTCACTCACTAATATTTTAATTTCATGGTCCATGTCACTCCAATATGTTTCTAATGGGAAAGAAAGAAGAAAAGAGGGCGGTAAAGAGAGAGGGAGGAGGGGAGGAGGGGAGGCCAAAGAGGGAGAAAGAAAGGCTGGGAGGAAATGGATGGCGGGAGATGGTGAATGTATTGAAGTAAATGTGTGGAGACAAGAGGAAAAGGGGAGAGAGGAGGAGGAAAGTGGAGGGAGAGGAGAGGCAAGAGGGTGGAGAGAGACGGAGAGAAGAAATAGAGTGGGAGAGAGAAAAAATAGTTTCCATTAGCTTTGCTTAGTTGAGCCCAAAACACTTAATTAATCTGGAACTTTCTTTACAAAGTTTTTTATTATTATTTCATCACCTTGTCTGTAGACATTGACTGCTTGCATTATCCTCGACTCACCTCCTTTCCACTCTTTAAAACAGGCTTTTAATAATAGCGTAGCAATCCACAGGATGTATTCATGTTGTATTCTGCGTGTACTTACTGTATGTGCAGTATTCTGGGACTTTACCTGCGTTTCAAACAGAGGTTGGAAGTTTGAACTAGTGTGGTGAAAACATTGGTGGTAAGAGGATCTCATTCAACGGAGCTCAGGGTATGGCCTCCCTCTCTATACCTGAATGTAACTCCACTGTGAACACTGCCACACCGGTGTGTCATAGTAGACTAAATGATAACTGGGACTTTTGTGATCGCAGCAACAACACAGAAACTAACAAAATGAATGATCGTTGGAGTCAGCCAACGTTGGCCTTCGCCACTGAGGACATTTTGAAATGCACAAACAAGGTGGGGATAGTAAAATGATTGATAGCTGACTTCCATTTAGCTGCTTCAGTTTCAGGCTGCTGTTTACAGAGCTTGCTGGGACCAGTCGGCAACCAGCCGAGTGAAGCCGATGAAGAAGTATCTTAAAAGCTGCATTCTCTCTAGTGTCCACCAGGGGGCGACTCCTCTGGTTGTGTAGAAGTCTATGAGAAAATGACTCTACTTCTCTCTTGATTTATTACCTCAGTAAACATTGTAAACAGCGTCTCTACGTCACTCCTCCGCTTTCCAAATATGGTCACCTCCGTTCATCGGTTGCAAAAAACAACAAGGCGACAGAATAATCACCAAACTCTCGGCTTCATAACGGCAGTCCACAAAACAATGGGGGACGTCACGATGATTACATGCACTTCTTATACTTGACACTTGAATAGGATGGAGACATTGTTAATCTTACAAGTAACATGTGCTTTTCCAACTAGGACAAGTCTGCGAGTCATTTTTGTTGTTAATTCCACCTTTGCTTTTCCTTCTATGATGGCAATCATCCCTTCGATAGATTGGGTTTGAAAGTTTTAAAGAAGTCAGACACTTCCAGTGTGTTTCTGGCTAAAGAAACGCAGCAGCAGCTTTTAGCTGACGGGAACGCAGCAGCCTGGTGTTGTTCGGATTGATCGTTGGCCAACTCAATAGTATGTAGGAGCTGAGGTGTTGTCAGGACTGGCGCTTGCTCCATACTGTCCATCTGTCTCATTTTCTCCATAGCTTCAGGACATATACAATATCTATGACTCACAAATCTGTGGAGGACACACACACATACTAACACACACACACACACAAAGACACACAGACCCCAATCTGCCAACTCCATAAGCGAGTGTTCAGTCAAGTCAACAGGCGTAAAGCTAAGATAACACACTCTGACGACTCTGTTTCTCTTTCTGTCTCTGTGTTTCTCGGTTTACTTCTACAGACAAAGCCAGCGTTGTTTGTCTCATTCACACATATATTTACAGCTCCACTGAAGTTGTTGTCTGTTTATAATATTCCGAGGACGGAATTGAATATTTACAGCCGCGTTGAAGTTATTCTCCGTCTGAGCGCTCCACTGACAGTTCTACTCTAAGACTTGATTCTCACGCCATAAAACACCTTGAATCACCACCTGATTAGTGAAAATACACACACACACACACACACACACACACACACACACACACACATGAGCTTCATCTCAGCACAAAATCTGAATTAAGTTATATTCAGCAAATAGGAGAATTCGCTCTACTTATGGAGCAGGTGTCCGTACTGAGTTAACAGCAGTTAACATTCCTTGGATTGCATATCCCATTCACATGCATTTCCATCAGTATAAGTGATAATTAAACTCTGATGCATTGAACTTGGCAGCAAATACTGTAATATGTACGTGTCTGAAAAGGTCTGCTAATAAAATTGAAATTCTTCTTTTTTTTTCAATATGCACAGTTTTTCTATCACCCACAAGAACAGCTATGCCTTTTAAAACACTGTATATTGATTATTACGTTTTAGTTTGAAATTAAAATGACACAGCGTACTAGTAACCGCCAACATGGGCACTTAAAACCCGTGACCATGGGACTTTCTCCTCCTGCCGTGTTCAGCTCCATATGGCCTGCATTCCAATAAGTCCAGTAGAGTGACATCGCTTAGGTCTCACTGGCTGAACAGTCTGAGACTTAATTCAGACTTCACTCGCTGCCTCGTGATTCTACGAATGTAATACTGGGAAATCATTTAACCTGCATCAGTAAAACTTCCAGCATTGTCCAGAGCGTTATTGGGGTAAGTTAGAATAGTGCATTACGAAAGCTGCCGTCAGGCTAAAGTATTCACGCTACAATGTCAAAATCTAGATCTACCCACAAAACATTTGAGTCTACAGAATTACAGGACTTTCAGCCAGGAGACCGCCGTTCATGTCCCGTGTGAAACCAAAGAGAACGCACACTTGTTTTAAGTCCGTAACTTAAATTACTCAACATCCATACTTTTTGGGGTTCTGATTGTTGGGGCATACTGACTATCGTGATTTTTGAAGAATATTTATATTTTCCAATCTCTTTAATGTCGTCTATCCTTAATAATACAATGCTGGAAACATGACAACATACAGTTTTTCATCATCCAGTATTTATGTTCTGCTGGTAATTTTAAAAACACAAGTATAATGAAAGCATAGAAGTGTGTGTGGCAGTGTGTGCACATATGGCTCAGCCTTTTGGGGATTCTCATTGAATATCTATGAAAACAAAGTTCTGATTTTTAATCTCACCCCCTGCACAGCCACGTTGTATGTGTGCGTGTGTGTGTGTGTGCGTGTGTGTGTATCAGAATTTCAATAAATAGTGTGACAAAGTGAGAATAAAAGCCGTGAAGCAAAATGAAAGAAAGAAGAAACAAATCAAACTGATAAAAGGTGTGAATTGTCTCTCCGCTGCCTCTCTGGATGGATCGTTGACCTGCAGTAAACACCAAACACAGGCATCAAAGTGTCTAGAGACACCTAGTGTACGAAAAGTGTCAGATGTATGATTTTACATTATGTTACATCAACGCTGTGAGAGTGTGTGTGACAGGACAAATGTGCTGTGGGTGGTACAAACAGCAGCCATCTGGCTGTTGAATAGACTTTTGGTAAATAACTGCAGCTGTGGTTAACATGCACATACGCACACACACACACACACACACACACACACACGCATAATTACAGCCAACAATCAAGCAAATCCAAAAGGGCATGTTCACAACCTACACAACAAAAATGAAAGAAACATGTCCTACAGAGTGAAACTGATTATGTATTCAGGGAAGTGAATCTGTCCTGATGATGAGGACAGAATCTCCCATGACTGGTTGTTCGGTGGCATCCCGTCTCTTTATTTGAGTACTTGAGGTTCGGGGATGTCTGTCAGCCCTCATCATGTCGCTGCATTAATTGTGTGAAGAAAAAGCAAACCCTGAAACAGAGTACATGCTGTTCCTGTCAAATGATGTCAGTATTACCAGGGCTCAATACTAACTTCTAAAGGTCCAACCAGGCATCAGCTTCTGGTTGCAGAAACTGAAAATGATATTAGTCACCTGATATTTAGAGTAATTAATGTAGTCATGCAGCTACACGTCAGCTTAATAATGAGATTGTGACTGAAAGAAAACAAGCTTTATTACAGTAAACAAACTCAATTATTTGTAGTTTGCGTGTATCTGATACTTTAAAGAATTTGACTCTTAAATGTTAACATGTTCATCCTCAATAGCTGTAGTGCAGCCTCAACAAGTCACTGGTTGCCTCAACAAGTCACTGGTTGCCTCAACAAGCCACTGGTTGCCTGTTCATCCGTCCTCTCAAATGTTGCTTTTCTGGACCTTTGTGCTGATTCCCACCACTGATCTTCTGGCCCTTCAGCATTGAAGTCTTGGATTGTGGGTCCACTAGTCCATCATCTCTACTTTCAAAAGATGATCTCAAATCTGTCTCGATTCTGCTGATAGAGCTAGAATCTGACGTCTATCAGAAGCTGTGAAACACTTGTTAAAAACATCAGCGATGTCTTTAAACAGTGATAGAAATAGGGCCACATTTTCAGTGTATTAAGTGTGTACATCCTATGGTATTGACGGGGGGCTAAAATGTAATGTTGCCTGAGAGCTGGACCTCATGTACGGCTGCCAGAAGGTGCATTACATCACCTGAAAGTCCTCAACAGTTGAAAGTCAAAACTTTTACACAGCAGATCTGTGCACAGCAGCAGCTGCCATCATTCCCCTTTAAACTGCTTTAAGCAGGGCAGGCACACTCGCACAGGGACACCTTTGCATGCATTTATATATATATATATAAATATATATATACTTTTTTATTATTGCTGTGAGCTTCTGTACGAACATCAAAAAGAGGAATAGGATTTGTTGACCTGTAGTCGACAGGGCATTCAGATAGTTAAACAGCTTTTAATGTTTCTACCCGTCCGAAAGAATAAAACCACCAGCAACCTGCAACCTCTTCTTTTTTCCATTTCTATGTTTTTTTTTGCCTTTTGCTCTCTTCCAGAGGTCAATGAAAGGGCAGTCACTTGTTTCAGTTTGGAACACCTGCCACGTTCAGCTGTTAGAGCTTTGTGTGTGTGTGTGTGTGTGTGTGTGTGTGTGTGTGTGTGTGTGTGTGTGTGACGGTGAAAGTGTTCTCTAATGTGTGTGTTAGAGTGTGGACAGTAATGTTTGTCTCTGTGCATCTTTCTGTGAGCATGTGTGTGGAGGTAAGACAATAACCAGAGGATCATGTAGTTCAGCCTTGTTTATAGAGATGCAGTGCGTAAAGGAAGCGAAATCCCTCAACAATGTTCCTCTCTCTTGAGTTTTCTCTCTTTTCTTTCTTCCATTCTCATCTTCCATCTCGTTCTCGCTTTCCATCTCTATTCTGTTTGTCTTTCATTCTCCCCCTTTTACTCTTCTCTGCAGGCACATGCCCTTTTCTGCATGAGTGCATGAATAAGACCGTCATTAGCATCCTAAGAAACGGGTATGCTGCATAAAACTTCCACAAAAACGTGTTTTATCACCAAACAGACCCAATTTTATTGTGTTTTTATCTCTTCATTATGTTTTTAAATATTCCATAGCAGCTTTGTGCCATACAACCTTGAATTGCTGCTGTGACACTAAATAAATCTGCTTTAACTAAAGTTCATAAGCCACGTATATTTATTATTATTATTACATACAAAATCATTTAAGCCAACCTGACTAGAAAAACTGGCCCAATAATTACAGACCATAGGGAGCAAATGAAAACTCATCAGTACTTGTCCCCTGAATTATTCATCAAACAAATTATTTACAAGTTTACGAGGTTCATTTATTTACAGAGTTGCACAATGAAATGTAAGCTGTAGCCACGTCACACAACACACACACACACACGTAGAAATACACAAAATGACATTCTGGAGCCAGCCATCAGAAGAATTTGCTGAACCACTTCTTCTTCTTCTTCTTCTTCTTTCTGATCTGGCTCTCCAGATCAACAAGCTGCGACCTCATGGAGCTCTCTGTCTTCTCCTGCAGCAGCAGTTTGAGGTCTTCTGTGGCCCGAAGGAGGGATGTCTTCTCCTCCTGTCGCTGGATGAGACAAATGTCCTACTGCTGCGGAGTCGTCTTCAGAGCAGCCACCAGGGTCTTGTTCTCCTGTTTCTGCTCGTCAAGCTGGACCGTGTAGGAGGCTCTGGAGTTCTCAGTGTCCTCCAGCATGGAGGATTTCTCCTGCTGCCATCGGAGACCGTCTCTCTCTAGCTGGTCTTCCAGGTTTTTCAGGGAATCCACCAACTTGTGTTGGTGTTTATAATAAGTCAGTTGCTGGAGCGTCTAACAATTACACGGATACACAAGAACAACAGCTAGCGTCGTCTTTTGCTGATTGAATCGTCAGTGGTGTATTAAAGCTGTTACTGTTGAAATCATCAACACAATTAAAACAATGAATGATTTACATAATTCATTTTTCAGTGGTAAGTCAGTGATGACTCACATCTATGTGCCAGGAACACAATGTCTTTGGAGTTGTTGGACAGTGACAAAGGAAGGAGTCCTTGAAGAGGCAGAAGTATAGAGAGAGAGACGTATAGAGAGGACAGGAGCAAAGTTGTGGGGAAACAGGAGAAAAGAGAAGTAGAAAATCTGTGAAATACAGCTCAAGTCGAGCATAAGAGGGCGAATGATTCCTGGATATTGATGGAGGAAGGGAGGGATGAAATGAAGGGAAGAGCATGAAAGAGGTGAGCAAAAGAGACTGAGTGAGAATCATCCTAGAATATTAATATCGGAAGTGAACTGGGAGGAAATAAGAGAAATGAATGATAGACGAGTAAGAGGCTAGAGATGTGGAGGGAAGGCAGGGAGTCATGCTCGGTTATTGATGGCTGTACTGTTGGGAGAGGGTGAGATGGAAGAGCACATTCGTGAGAATGAGAGAGATAAAGGAGGGAAGAGGGGGGGGGGGGGGCGGAGAGAAAAGCATATGAGACATTTCCCGCCCTCTCAACCATGAGATTGAGGTACTCCTGTCTGTTAGCAGGTTCAGAAGCAAAGAGTTTGTAGAGAAGCAGTTTGTAGGCAGAACCGTCAGTCATGACTGCGCCAGTGCTGATTAGCTGATCCGTGATGAACACCAGAAACAACCAAACACTGATGCTGGCTGCGTCTCCTGCCTTTAAATTCTGCTTCTGACGTAAAGAAAAAGACTTTTATCAGGAGTCGCCTGTTCGTGTTCCGCACAGAACTAAAAGTGAAGGTGACTTTTATGTTATGCCATAACTTGAGTCTTTGTGTCTGTAGTCATGTGAGTAAAAAGGGTCACTCGGTAATCACGTGTAGTAGTTCGTTAGTTAGAAAAATTAGAAAAGGAATAGTTTTACAAAAAGAACGGTTTTGAGACCTGGAAATATATTCTGTTTTACTTTTGTTTTTTATATGAATGCTTTTAATAATCCACTACTTCTCCATCTTTAAAACATTCTTGGTCTATGATTATGCATAAGCTAAAGTGCTGGACACTTGTGTACAGTGTTTGGCTTCCATGTCTTCTACATGTCTTGAACTGTGAGAAACTCATCCAGCAGAGGAGTCTGAAAACAGCTTTCTAGTATCAGCCTCTGCACAATCACGTCATCATTCTGCACAGCGGAGCTCAAACATCCAAGTCAAGTAGCGTAACCAACAAAAACAGCAGCAAGACATTTATTTATCTACAATTATGTGTGTGTTTTTATATTTTTGGGTTAGGGGCTGATGTTAAAGGGGTGGAGATCATGTCAGTGTATTCACAAAGGAAGGTTGGATGTTAAGTTGGAGATAAGGTCGGAAGGTAGACAGCTGTTCAGTCAGAGCAGTGAAGGATTGAACTTCTGCTCAATACTGCATTACCTCGCTTTCTCTCTTCTCTGTCCTTTGCTCTTCATGCATCTGTCAGTGTAAATCCCTTTCCTTCTCTTTCTCTCTGCCTTATCTCGATCTCTTGCAATCCTCTGTTCTCCTTTGCTATCCAACATGTTTTCCATTAACTGTATATGCGGTTTGAATTCTCATCCTGTCATTCTCTCACTCCTCCATCTCTCCCTCTTTTCATCTTCCTGCTGCGTCTCACTGAGTCAACAGGAATCCTTCCTTTCTCTGATTCCTTTCCTCTTTCCCCGCCTTTCTCATTTTTTTATTAACTTTCTTCCTGTCCACTGAATCCTACTTCCTCTCCAGCTTTCCATCCGCTCTTCTGTCTTTTGTTATTCATTATCTCTCACTGTCTATTGCTCTCAGACAGCCTGTGTGGGGTTTAGGTTGTTCAATAGAAATCGATTTAAGTAATTAAAAAAGGGGAATCAATATTTTTCATTTAGTTTCTGGTCTTTGGTTATTTTCATATTTTCCCGGATCAGACTGGATATTCTCAAAGGTATCTCCGGTCCAACTCAAAGTGATTGTCTGGGGTTCACTTCCTGCATCATGGATTCACTTCCTGTCACCACTAATTCATTGAATGTGTCACATTAATGTCTGTCATTATGTGCAGTGTGGATATTGGAAAAGCGGCGCGTCTTATTTGCTCTTTTCTTCTGGCGTTAGGACAGAAGTAACAGCGTAACCAAATATAATGCAAGCATCTTCCATGATTCTGTACTTATTTTAAACCTAACTCGGAGGTCTTGTTGCCTAAACCTGACTTAGTTGTTTCCTGTGAAGGTGGAAGTTTGTTTGTTGCTGGCTTGAGTTGGAAAACGCATGAAAAATGAGTAACTTTTCGTAGGATATCACACTAACCGTTGTATGAAGATATGTTGTACACACACACACACACACACACACACACACACACACGTATACGCTCCAACATTAGGTCCACTCCATTTAATTGAAAACTCATCCTTTCATCTTAGCTCTCTTGTGTCTGTGACGCTTGTTTTTTTAATCTCGTAAAGGACCGTGGTGATTTCAATCTTTATCATTATCAATGTATCATATTCAATATGATATCCTAATCCTGACTCAATTATGATGATTAGCAACTACTGGCAAGTACTTTGAATTATTACAATCAAATCAACTACATCAACGTTTTTGTCCATTTTGTATTTGTATGTTAATTAACCAAGTTCTTTCTTCAGCACAGAGTTTCCTCCGTCTATTGATTCACTGGAAGAATTATAAGTTTGGTAATTCATTCAATCATTTTGGATCCCCACTCTCGTATGCCTCATATGATTCTTAGAGAGGCATAGCAAATAATTTCCCTCCATAATTACCACCTTTGGTTCCTCCCATTAAGTTGTTAAGCTCCATTTCCTCAGATGATTGAATTTCAGATTCAGATAGATTCTTAAATTGTAGTTTTCTGTGTGTTTGGGAGTTATTTTGTTCCAACATTGATTTTCTGTTATCACTGCCCTGAAGTTGTGTGTGTGTGTGTGTGTGTGTGTGTGTGTGTGTGTGTGTGTGCGCGACACGATCTGAGAGTTGGATTAAACCTTTTCCTTCCTAAGCTTTCATCTCATAACTCTATGAATATCACTTTTGATTATGACTTTGAAGTAATCGTCTGTTGAGTGATGTCTGAGTGGCTGAGTCGGCCGTAAAATCGGGTTGTGTGTATATACTTTATCCAATCAGTCTGCCAGCATTTAATTGAACTCTGTTTTTGGGGGGGTTTCGCTGGTTTTGTACTAACTTTTTTATTTTGTTGCAGTTACCAATATATAATGTATAACTAGATCGTGCAGTGGGTATCTTTTGAGCCTCCTAAGAGGAAGATCTAGTCTGCGCTGCCTTAGTCTGGCGTCTTGGTTCAGCCTCCGTGTTGTTGTTTTATAAATACGGTAATTCAACACGTTCCGCACAACCTGATTGGTTTATGTCGTTATGTGCGGCACGAAAGCTCTGAAAAAAATCGACCTTGTTTAGAAAAAAAGTAGGTCACTTTTCACTGCGTAGTATTCGCTACAGAAACGACAGTTCCCAAAAAAATAACTGTAAAGTTTCTCTGTATCTACCTTTGTGCAAAGGTATCAAATGAAAGAGCAAATGGAATCAAAAAGTGCTGATCAACAGATTTTCAGCATAAATCACTTCGAGGCTTTGACCTATACTGATACAAGATGTATCTGATGTGATTAGAGCCGGTCAAGGTATTTGTCAGAAATTTATTTTGACCTTTTTTGCGAGAGCAGATTTTGCATAACGAGCCACCTGATGTTCACCAAAAAGCTTGCTGACAGCCTCTGAACCAAATTGCTGGCTATCAGCTGGGATCCGACCCATGAAGGATCTGATGGTAATCCCGTGTTTCATTCATGTCACAATGAGAGAGAACAGATGACAGAGGTGACAGCAGTATTAGCAACAAGCATCACAAACAATCGCCTGCAGGATGGAGGTACAGATGGAGGTTTTTAATATTACTGAGAGTAAAACCTGGTCCCGTAATCCACCAGGTAAAACATCTCTCCCAGGTGATGATTAATCTGCAGGATGATATTTGTTTTTTACATTTCAGGCCACCTGGTCGTGCAGAATCCTTATCTGACCGCAGATCCTGCAAGCATGTGTGAAGGGATTTAACCTTCAGAACATCAGACAATCATCCCGATTTACAGCGATGCTTAATATTAAATACGTTCTCAGGATGTACGTCTCTCTGTGACTAATAATCCGCCAGACGATGACATAAATCAGGGCTCAGCCTACAAATAACATTGACCTCGTTGATAAGAAGTGAGTTAGAATCATGTATAATGGATAAAAGACCGGCATCTAAAAATATAAATGCTTCAGCAAGTAGGAACATCACTGTAAAGTTGCACCGGTCGGCCCCAGCGAGGAGGAACACTTTGGATCTTAAAGACGTTAAAGTAAAGGTGAATCTGTATTTGTGAGTCCAGCCTTCACTGTATGTCGAGGTCACTCTGTGCCTTTTAGGAGACAGATTTGTATTCCTCTCGTAACAGCTTTCTTCAGCCCCTTTTCGAGCTAGACCCATTTTATCCACCTTTTCCATCATTCTAATCGATTCCGGCCAGAAACTCATAACTTGCTTCAGTGAGGACATGTTGGTTGGCTGAGTGCAGCTCTGCATTGCATTCCTTAAGGGGACACTAAAGCCCGAATCCTCCAAAGTGTATTGATTGCTCGACCTGTAATTAGACACATTGATTAAAAAAAATATGAGTGAACATGACCTGGTCATGCGTCTCAAAAAAGTATTTTTGCGCTTTTGCTCAGAAACTTTTGTACTTTTTAAATGCTGCCACGTGTCTCATAGTGTCAATATGTTGACAAAAGGTCCACAGGTGTGTTTGCATGAGTCAAAAAGTCATTATTTATTATTTATTAGGGATATAAAATGAGATTTTGGTGATGAAACATGAGAATGACAGGAGATTGAGTCTGATAAAACGACAGTCAGTGAACAGAAATGGACTGGAAGAAAGATTTTAATTTAATCCCCAGGATCTCAATGAGGCAAGTTGGGAAACAGCTCTGCTTCACCGCAACCATTAAGTTTATTAAGACAGACGTATTTTCACGTAAAAATCTTTTTTGTTCAGGAGTTATTTCCCCTGTGTGGCTTACTGGGTTTAAATGGCTTTTATTCGGTCATAGTTTTTATTCCCATTGGAGCCGTTTGTGCTCGCATGGACATATATCAGCTACTAAAAGGTGCTTTGATTATTTATACATAATTTCATTTCATGCCTTTATTTGGCAGTGAAGAGAGAGGAAATGGGGGGTGAAGGAGAAGAACAGTCCTGTCAGGATATGCACCCCAACCACTCGGCTATCGGGTCGCCAACTAGATAAAGTCTCAAACAGCTGGTTTGTGTTTTTACTTTTCGATGTCTGTGGCCCTGCTCTCAGATCTTTACAGATATAGGAAGTGCCCGCCCTCTCAGCATGTAAACGTTTTCATTCTTACAAGAATAAAACAGCCCAATGAGGACTTGACCAGGAACGTGGCCTCTAAACACATGTTACGTTTTCCTAAAATGTATTCCCCGTAGAGGACACTGATACTGTTCTGATGCTGTAGAAATATAGAAAAGAACTTCTCATTAAGTCACTTGAAGATTTCTGTTGTGTCAAGTCAAGCTTCAGTGTCTTTGTAGCACATTTGTTATTTTCTCCAGCTACAATGATCACGTAAGCACTTTGAAGAGACACCAAACTTTTCCTCACTTCCTGTCCGAATGTGCAGGGGATGATAAAACGAAAGAGAAGGGAGGGATGGAGATTGTTTTGAAATTGTCCTCAGGTTCAGCAAGTACTGCAGGCATGAATTAATCAAGCCCAGTCAGGTCGAGATAGCAGACCCAAAAGGGGGTAGAAGATAGGATGAGTCAATTAATGTCTAATAATGATGGGGAAGGATTACATTGTTTCCCCGAACCAGAACAACCACCAGAACATTGATAAAGAAACGGACCAGAAGCTGAATTTTAGGACGAGAGACAGAGGGAGGAGGGGATTGAAATAAAGCTTCGACCAATTCCGACCAGGGTCTGACAGCTATCTGGCTCTGCTTTACGTCAGTATCTGACGCTCTGCGAATGAGAACGGGTCGGCGCTCCATGGTTGCGTTAGCTCTGACAGGTTGACGAAGTAGCAGCAGGGGGTGGAGCTTAGCAAAGGGTCAACTCCTTTTCATAGATAAGACAGCCTTCTTTCATTGTCAGAACATTGAGGAGGTAATATTACAAAAACAAGATGAGAAACAAGGATCCCAACCACAGAGCAGCCCAGTTTACTGAGGTGTCAGGGAGCTGAGATTGAGCGTGAGTGAAGTAGATAAGATAGGAGCAGTTGTCTGTTATTTTTGCCATTTTTATCATAAGTGGAAAATGTGTCTGTGATAAAAGCTCTGATTTATCGGTTCCTTTATTACGCTTCACTTTTTTTGTGGATTACTGAATTAACGATGTAAAACAGTGCCAAAGAGAGAGAAATATGTGTCAAAACATATGTAAATGATATATATCTATATATCTATATATAGTTTCACCTCAATGTAGACAATCATTTCAAGTAAAGACCAGGGTTTCAACATGGAAACAAACAATATAAATGCACATCAATGTAGCTTTGGAAACCAGAAGTGGGGGGAAAAGAACTAGAAGGATACAGTTAGCAGCTGCAGACATTTTACCTTTTAGACAGAACACAAGCTAAAGAGAGAGACTGAGGATGGAGAGGAGATGAACTAAACTTGTCAAATTAACAACCTGATATTTAATTTGAGAGAGAGAGGGGAGGCGAGAGGAGACAGGGGAGTTAATTAATGTCCATAGATCATGCCCGCGAGTTTGTTTCTCTTTAGTTCAGATAATAATAGATGGAAGGATGAATTAAGACTCTCCAGTGTTTTTTTCTCAGATGTTTGAGGCTCACTCATGACTTGATTTTTAATTGGAGTTCAGGGAAAGGAAGTGAGGAAAAGGGGTGGCAAGAGGAGATGGGGGAGGGACAGAGTAGAAGTAATGATTATGCTTAAAATAAGACTCTCGGCTGTAGAATGAATTTTAATACACAGCTAGGTGAAAAGACGGAGACCAAGAGAGATGTTTGACTAGACTGAGATGTGACTTGGAGGCTGAAGTGCAGCAGTTTGGTAGCTGGTCGAGATTGGAGCTGATTTTGAAGACTTTCACCTTGTTTAAGGTCTCAATTCTAGTCTTAAATGTTCCCAGAACAATGTTTCTACGTGTGTTTTAGTATGAAACATAATAGGTACACTATTTCCCTTTGAAATGTACCAGAGAGACAATTTATATTCATAACAAAAAAAGAGCGGCAGTGTTGGGAGGACAGAGAATGATTATCAGCGAAGCATTAATCTTAGTAGATAAACACAACTTGTAAATGTCATCACGGGAAAGCTGGACAGTTTAATTTCCACCCAATTTTTCTTCGTAATATTCTGAGTCCCAGATATCTGCTGAAGCTGCAAAAACAACGTCTGTACTTGAGGTTCAGATTACATCCTTAAAGAGTCTCTTGACATTTACGTAACTTAACAAGTACATCATTTATTTCCTTGAAGAGAAAACTGACGGTGTTTCTGCTCCACCAGAGAGCAGTGTGGGAGATGAGACGGGGGGAAATGATGCGCTGAAAATGTTATGAGCTTCATTTGAACCTTTAATGTCACCATGTCACCATGCAATGAGCCACCACAACCTCCCTCTTTATCACCGACAGGAAGAGGAGGAGTGAAAGTGGTTTGAGTATCCATCCTCTTGACTGCGGTTTAGCGGGTTTGATCACTCTTCTACGCTGTGATGAAGACATTCAACTCCAGCACACACTGAAGATGAGGGAGAGTGAACGCTTAAAAGTAAGTAAAAGAAACCAGGCGGCTCTTAACCTGGCGTTCTCTCTCTGGTCGTATAGAAGTCTATGAGAAAATGACTCTACTTCTCTCTTGATTTATTACCTCAGTAAACATTGTAAACATGAGTTTATGGTCTCAATCTCTAGTTTCAAGTCTTCTTCAATACAGCATGATGTTCATTTAGTACATTATGGTCCATTTAGAGTCAAACAGACCATAAAGCAGGGGATGCTTTAGGGCGGGGCTACAAGGTGATTGACAGGTCGTACCAGAGCCGTATACGACGTCTCTACATCACTGCTCCACATTACAAATATAGTAACTTCCATTCACTGGTTGCAAAAAGCCAAAGAGGGCAACGGCCGTAATCCAAGATGTGACGGCCAAATCGCCAAACACGAGGCTTCCAAACGGCAGTCCACAAACCAATGGGTGACGTCACGATGACTACGTGCACTTCTTACATACAGACTATGACTGAAACGTAAGTTAGAGCATCTTCAGCTCCGGTACTGTGACATTGGCTCCACACACACCGATATTCAAACACACATCTTGTCCTGTCTCCATTTTGCTCTGTTTGCTACTACGATGTGGCTCCGGTGTGGCCAGCTAGTCACCCAGAGTCTCTTCCCCTTCTGTTAGTGGCCACATCACCTCATCCACTTCCCTCATACATGTTATCCTTGTTCCCTTTCTTTGTTCTCGTGTTATTCTCTGTTGTAGCTCGTGGCTACAGTATAAAGCTGCTTAGTGTATTGTTTCTTTACATGATGCATAATCATAATTTATATGATAAATAAGGTTATCAAAACTCAAATCTAAACCCTTTATATCCTGGAATACACAGAGAGTACATGTTGCATACATTTTTAGCAAACTCAAACCCTAATGTTGGGCTAAAATCGAACAAGTAGCTGATGAGAAAACACAGGATCAATATCATAACCTTCCTGTCAGAGTTGCACGGTTCAGTTTTAAATGACCGGTGTGACCTTAAACGGACAAAATACAACAAACGTTCCCTTTTTAGGTTGAAGCAAAGAAATCCAACTGCTGCTTGTTACTCATGAGTCCATTCCAGACATGGAAGCAGAAGAGATCACAGAGAGATCTCTCGCTTAACTGAAACCTTGGTCAGGCCTCTCTCTGTCCCTCCGTCACTCCCTCATCCCTCCATTCATAACTTCCTCCCTTTGTGCTTTACCCATGACCTGTAGGGTGGTGACATCACTGTAGACGAATCGTGAGACCAAACAACGTGCACAGCTTCAGTAGAGGGAGGTCAGCGGGGCTGCTGTGTCTGTGTCCAGGAGAGACCTTAGATTCAAAGTGTTTGCACACGTTATTACATTTGATCCCATTATTGTTAAGCTTTGCTCATTCTGTTGCCTGAGGTGGAGTTTGATATTGTTTTAATGCTGCCAAGACACCTGGAACCTAATTAATGTGCTCATGTGTTTCTATATTTGGTATTCAAAATGCAGCAGAGACTCGGAGCAGAGATGCTGTTGTTGTTGTTGTTGTTGTTGTAGTATTCCATACAAGCTGGTATCACTTCTGTCTTAATGAGAAACTAAACCTGTTGATCTAATGTGTCTTGGTTTCTTCCCGTATTTAAACCTCTGATGTGTGTTAGTAAGAACAGTGATTCCTCTTGAACATTAAGCATTACATTACATATTGTTTGTATCAGTTCATTAATATGCAAATTGATACCAGAGCAGAATATCAGATCTTGCTGTTAAAGTGTTTAGCGACGCGTCTGATGTTGATACAAAGCATTTCTTCTTTCAGCATTTTTAAGACAATTGGTTTTCACTTTCGGCCGTATTTCAGTTGACCTTTGAGCTTTTTCCGCTTCTTTAGGTGATGCTTTGCACCTGTCAACATTCACGCGCATAACAAATGTAAAAGTAGAAGAAGAATTATGTTGCTGACTCAGTAATGTCTATCTCCTTCCCTCACAAAGTAATGTCGGGATCAAGATAAAGAATTCACTTCAGAGTCCAGAATCTAACTTGATAAAGACAAAATATATTTGAGTGAGACGCTATTAACCAGAAAGAGAAGAGTGTTGCAAAACACACACACACACACACACATACTGCCAATAGTCCTTCCACTTTATTCTCATGCTCATTTATTTGTCCTTCGTTAAATGCGAGACGAATCACAGTTTGTTGCACATTTGTTGAGTATGTGGCTGTCTCCTTGCAGTATACGTGTAGACTCCACATTTCTGACAAAATGAGCCAAGCTGTGAATTGTTTGATTATGTCCGCCGCGGGTGAAATGTGATGCCAATCTTTGTGTTTCTTGTTGCTGAGGCTGAGAACAAAATCATCATCCCTTTGTGTCGGGTTTCAGTGAGGTGTCCAAAAAGGAGAGAGCAACGAGAAACGGTTCATCCAACGGCAATTTGCTTTAAGAATGTGTTCGAAGTCTCTGCTTCCGAAGAATAGACTCCTGTTGTGAGGTAGACGAGGATGACCGGAGGTTTTTTCCTCCTTTTAGAGAATCATTTTGAACATTCTTATCACTCTAGCCCAAAATACCTGATCCCCTCTAACAATGTCACGTGTTGTTTTTAACCTGTGGCTCGTTGCCCCTGTGTTTTAAGGGTGTGAGCTTGTTAGGCTTAGTGCCCTTGTTGTTTTAGTGCCCATTTTGAAAATAACACTGCATTTGTAGATGTGAGCTGGTATTTTCTTTTGCACTGTTTTCCTCTTTTACTTCATTCTAAAGTTACGTTTAGTGAATGTGGTTGTTTGTTTGTCACAGTTGTTTTGGCCTAAGTTCCCCCTGAATTGTGTTGCTCTCTTAAAATATTTTTACTTTAATTGCAATTCAGTGTCCAGACTTTGGTTTGGGTTCCAGGGAGGGAACAGCCTCAGCCTAATGTCAATCTGCACTGTTTTATACTTTAATAAATAATAAAGTTAATGTTGACTCTTTTATTTTGGTAGTATTTAGAGAGATACGATGACGGCATTCAGCTTTACTGCCAATAAACCTCAGTGGTCACTCGTGGGACTGCAACAACAAAATCACCTGTGGTCCAAAAACGCATTTTCCACAAAGACGACCATTATGAAAGAATTTTGACACGATAGGTCAAACTCCACCAAGGCTTTATATTTGTTAAACTTTCCCAGATCCCAGCAGAGAGATGTTCATGAGCATGACGTCATTCCAATGTACAGTCTGTGGGATTCACTGCAGGGAGGATGTGCAGTGGGTCACTGAACCTGGAACACTTATTTTACTGCACTGCTGCTCTCCGTGAGCAGTTTGCATTCAAGACAATGGCCATTTTGGAGTCCGGTCGCATATTTAATTAATGTGCGATGGATGGAAATATAATGTTTAAGTTTGTCCAATTTAACTTTTTAACTAAATTATTCAGTCGATCAATTTTTTTTGTATTTTCAAGTTGATTTAACTTGAATATAAATATCCCTTTTAAAAGCAGTTTTTTATTTATCTGCCCAGCACGTATATACTTTACAATAGCATGAATAAAATAAGGTGGATTATATTTTACCACATGAACATTTCATTCATTATTCAGTAGTACTGCAGAGCTCTCTGTCAGCTGGACATTTCTTTCTCTTCCCTTTCTTTTAGTGTCACAATCTCTGGATTAGCCAGAAAAGTCAAATGCAAAAGAGGAAGAATCTCAGTCACACAGATGGTTTATGCCTCAGTACACATTTTGTTTTGTCAACTGTAAAAGACCAATAATTGCTTTCCTTTTAATAATTTCTTTCTCCACAGATTTCATATTTCAGTTTGGGCAATTCCAACCAGAAAATGATCTGACATAAAATATTCACACAGCTGAGATTTACAAGCATCATGCAGCTACAGCATCACTTACGGATGAGAGCTCAGCAGGCTGAATAGTCAGCAGTCTGGTAAATCATCACGGGCACGATGAAAATAATGGAAGCAAAAGCACGTAGTATCATGCTTTACTGGTGGGCTCTTCTCAGTTTGCATATGTGCACGGAGGAAACAGAACTGGTCTTTGGCTAATGAGAGTCAGTGTAACATTGATCTTTTAGGTGGTCTTGAGGCACGTTGTGCACAAAACCTTCTCCAAACAAGATCATCTGAGTTTCTTGTGTTTATGAAGGAGGTAGCAGCACAGAGACGGGGAGGCTGCTTTAAAGATGTCTGGTCTATTTCAGAGAAGAAGGATTTGAAATAGGTTTGTTTTTTAATGTTCACAAACTCACCGAAGTGATGAAATCTGGTGATGGAAAGTAACTAAGTACATTTACTCACGTACCTAAGTTTAATTGAGGTGCCATTTGATGTTAAAGGACCAGTGGGTCGGATTCATGGGGAGCTATTAGCTATCATAATGGAATATAATATTCATAACATGTTTTCTTTTGTGTAAAATCCCCTGAAACTAACAATGGTTGTGTTTTCATTAGATTAGTACGAGCCTTTCATATTTACATATGTATATGAGTATATGAGTCAGCCTTGTTGCACCACCATGTTTTAACCGTAGCTCAGAACGGACAAACCAAACACCGACTCTAGAGAAAACGTTTTCACGTTTTAACGCTTACAGGTGTGAAAAGGGAAGGGATCCGACACTATTGTTTCTACGCTATTGCTACTTTTACTTCACAAAAGATTTTAGTACGTCTCCCGCCACAATCCAAAATATCAGACTCATTAAGCTCTGGGATTCTATCATTTATTTATTTATTTGGAGTCGCCACGTTGCAATTACAGACGTCAGGCTTTACGCCAGTCTCGTCTTGGTTTTGAATTTATTGAGGGATGTCCACATGATCTCTCCCTTTTTACAGCACCCTGCTATAAAACCGATGTCATGTTGTCACTTTGTAAAGCCGAGCCGGATGCCTGAAGATGAATTTAAATCGACTTCATACCATCGCTCACTATCTCATATGGGAACTTGTTGAATATGATTCATAATGTTTCAGTTCCCGACACGCCGTAGCTGAGGGAGAGAGGCGCACACAGCGTGAGTGAAGGGAGTGGATGAATAGAAAGTGGGTTGGGGTTGTAAAAGATATAGAGATGTTTGCAGATGTGTTGTCGGGGCTGGCGAGTGCTTTAATTTAGGGAGAAAATCAAGAAGGTAAATGGTGCTCAATAAAATAAAAAAATCTAAAAAAGTAGATATTTTGCGCTTTTCTGTTTGTTTGTTTGTTTGTTTGTTTGGATTTCCCATTTAAAAACGTGTTTCAAACTGCGACCGTAATTCAGGAGAAAGTGTGTTGAGCTCGTCATGTAATTGAGATTGCAGTTTAGTAATATGGGAATGTAATGTAGGAGACAGCGTTGTACCATTAGCTATTGCCCCCGTCAACAAAGTGGTGCTACCTCTAAAATGTATCTTGAATATATGAACAACAGTATGTAATACACATCGCCTCCTCATACATCATGATCTCAGGACTGCCAGCAGGAATTTAAAAGTCAATAATCATTGATTTGAAACTGATTGTTACGGGTTATATGTGCTACTTGCAGAGTTTATTTATTTGTTTATTTGACATGGACGGTGCACAGCTTCTAACCAGAGTTAGCTATAAGCTCATTTACATCTAAATAACATCTCTGTTAAGAAAATGAACACATCTCCACAGTCTTGAATGCATCTCCCTCGTCTGGCTTCACAATTCTGAGCTCTTTAGTGAAACAGCTTTTATTGTTTCGTCAGGTTCTGTTTCTTATTGTCTGCCAGAGTCACAGTTTCCAGGTCCATTGTAGCCCGCTTGATTCATCTACAGTCTCCTGACTTTACCTGGGCCTGGGTCCACGTCTGACTGCTGTTTCCACCTAGATGTTCTTCCCAGTGAAGGCTCTAGTCCCCAATTAAAATTCACAAGCAATGGTACATTTCACATCTTGGTGGTCTGCACCTGCTGCATTCTGTCTCTTGGTTTTGTGACGCCGAATCTTTCAGACGCGACTTGGATTTAATACAACATGAACAGAACAAACACTTCACTTCACCTCCACTGTGCGACGTGTGAGTACGACACAGTGGAGGAATCAGCATACAGTCTCTCTAATGTAACACATATTGCGCCTGGTGCGTGAGTCCCAGTGTGTCTCTCTCTCTCTCTCTCTCTCTCTCTGACAAACAAAAATGATCAATCTTGTTTCTCCCTCACAGCGCCGGCGGCTCGGAGAATTAACTCACTCACACAGAGATATGCAAACGGGGAGAATATGATGGATTTCAGCTGGGGAGGAGATTTGCACACCGGCCAAAATCAATACAGAATACAAAGTGGACTCTCAACGTAAAAGAAGAGATTGACGACATAATGATTTGATTTCAGAATATCAATTATAAAGTGGAAACTTTCAGAAAAGCGTCCATAGTCGGGTTATTGATACATCTTTTAATCTTTGTGTACATTTTTCCGTCTGCACATACAGCATGTGTGTATTTGTGTGTTTAAACAATTCATCCTTCCTGTTGCAGGCGCAGGCTTGTGGAATTGAATGCGCACGCACACAAACACACACACACACACACACTGTTAATAACAATAATACAGACTGTGTAGCTCAAAGTGCTGTACGTTTAAAAATGAATGACATAAAGAAGTCATTTGAAAGAAGCATGTGGGACTCTGTGTGACACACATAACGTGCTGTTAAAAGAGAACAATCTGCTTAAATCGGTCTCACTAACGTGGTCACCAAACATCTTTTCACCGCTCAGGAAATGGAATATCAATCCAACCTTGAGTAAAGAAAAGTTCATTAATCGCAGCTGTCTCTTTTGTTTTTTTTCCCCCTTTCGAGTATCAACACCGCCGCGGCTCGCTCAGCAAACGTAATACACATGTACAGCCTTGTTTTTAAGCAGTAATCTTTCAGAGGCAATTGGCCCTATCCGGCAAGCCGCCATATCCTATACCATCCGGTAACAGCTTTCCCAGGCTTGTGATAGGCTAAGATGGCAGATGGCTAACGATGATGGATAGTTTATTTACTGAGCTGAAACAAGGTTGTGAAAAGGTGTGTGTGTGTGTGTGTGTGGAGGGGCGGTGATGACGTCCTCAGTTTGCTTTTGTTGCTTGTGTCCTTGCTTGTTAGATTTCTTTATGGTGTGTGTGTCTGTTTCTTGTCCATTTCTCAGTCATTTCTTTGTTGTTTTCTCATTTTTCTTCTCCTGCTTGCTCTGAGGACTCCTCAGCTTGCTTGTGGCCTTCGCCAACATTTCCTTTCCCCATTTCCTTTCTCCCTCATCGTTCATATTTCTTTTTCTGGCACCACTGCTTGTTTGCAACACCAGAAAACTATTTGTACCTGAGGATTGTTCTTTTTTCGTTGGACATGTTCTGTGAAGGATGGGACCAGATAAATGACTGTGACCTCATCAGATCACAGTTGACCTTTGATGCTTAGTAATACATCTTGGGATTTACACTCGACAAGGGTTGACCTGTGTTTTTACCTGATCATGTGAGCAGGAATGCTTGTGTGTGCACATCTGTCTCCTTTTCTTGACCCCCATTAACAAACCTAGAATGACCTCTGACCCCTAGAACTGATCCATGATTAACATTGTCCATCTAATGATGCAAGAGAGAAGACGAAAGAGAGGGATGCACAGTTTATTCAGGATGGTGAACAGTAAGAGAGAAGTTGGGGGAGACTGCAGCCTGACTTTTAAAACGTTACTTTTCATGGTGTTTTTGTTTAACAGTATGGAAGCACCGGCTGCATGTGCTGTTCAATTTATCTTGTTTCTTGACTAAGATGTGGTGGGTTTTTTTAGCGAGAGAAGAAATAATGTGGGAGAAGAGATATTAAGATGACAATGCATGCAAAGTTAAGAAAAGAAACAGCTGTTGCAGAGACTATTGGTGGATGTATATGCACTTAAGAGTCTCCTCCTGTAACAGGGTTAGGAGTTGCAGAAACCTGAGTTCCCCTGCTAGATTTCAATTTGAAGTCCCACTTAAGCTGAAATTGGAAAGAAGTAACCAAAAATGTCGAGAGAAACTCGTTTCCACAGCTTTATTGTTGATTATTTGTCAAATTCAGACACATTCACGCATGAGAGAAAAGAGAAATCTCTCAGGAATCCAAAAGGTACTTCTGATAAGTAGTAAATAAACTTACAATAAGTGTGATTCAGGGGTCAGTGAGTAATGTTATAACAGAGTAATGTAATTTAATTGTGACACACACAGTGTAGGACACAGTAGCATCTGTAAATCCAGCCCAGTCGCCAGGAAATAAAATGATGGCATTGCAAGATTCTGCAAACCACTAAATCGTTAAATTTCGATGATTTTGCATTCAGTAAGTAAATCAGCGGTCCAACATTTCAGCTAGTATTTTAATGTGGTAGCTGGTTGAGGTACTATAACAACGCATCACATTTGCATGAGCATACGTTGGAGCTGTCCAATGTTTCCTACTATTCTGGTCTACCATCTTTGGAACACGTTCGAATTTCTGTATTGGAGACACAACCAATATTTGCAGTGTCTCCTGTGTGAATTGCTTCTTCGGGTGCACGGTCTGGCGCCCTATTCCCGTCACTATTGGGATGACAGTTAGAGCTGATCCAGAGTAAATCTGCCAAAGCACTCCAATAGGTGTGAGAGCACATTTCAAGCTCCAAAAAGTCATTGGGGTTCAACCGGGCAATTTATTTTTCCTTCTGTGAACAAAGATTCGTTTTGAAACATTGAGCACCGGTTCCCTGTATTTGAGTATCTGTGCATTATGTACATTTGATGTACTCTTACTTGTTTTAAGGTGATTTGTTTCACAGAAAGTTCGTCAGAAAGATAGATCCTAAACCTAATCTATTAATTCATTTTAAGTGCAAATCGATGTAGTGGAGTTAGTAATGAGTAAAACTGTGTGTTTCCCCGTGAGATGTGGTGGTGTGAACGTATGAGAAAGGTAGAAATAATCAGGTCAACCAGAATACCTCAACTTTGTAAGTACACTTGAGAAAACATAGTCCATTACTTTCCACCACTGGAAATATAGTATATATACAGTAGATATATATATATATATATATATATATATATATGGTTTAATTGCTGCCAGTTTTTGCTTCTTGTTAATTGACCACATTTGAAAGGTATCTTTGACTCGGTACCCATTTAGCCCTGGTGTTACCATGGAATCTGTGGAGATGTTTTTTTATTTTTATTTTTTAATAATGTGGTCACGCTGTACACCTGCCGCCTGATATCTCACAAAGACACAAAGCATTTCGAATGCAACGAATTGATGAATGCATCTACGCCTGCATCTGTTCATCCAGATGTGTCAAGATACACATCACATGTTCATAAATGTCGTCTAACTCAAACTGTTTTGCTAGGATGTGGGTGATAATTGACAGAGAGAGAGAGAGAGAGAGAGAGAGAGAGAGAGAGAGAGAGCACTGCTGTCCTGCTGCAGTAAAGGTAGGGGGTAAAGAAACACTTATTACCACTCTGTGTCTCGCACACACACACATACGTACAAACACAAAACACCAAGGAGCTCAGATGGTGACAAGACACCACAACAAATCTGCTTACAGTCTGCTGGGAGCAATATAACAGCTCGACATGTCCACCTCTCATTCTCTCTCTCTCTCACACTCACACTCACACACACACACACACACACACACACACACACACACACACACACACACACACACACACTGTCTTGCTCCCTCGCCCGCTCACAGACACCAGTCTGTGGGATTTAATTGGGTCCTTTCAGTTTACCACTGAGTTGACGGCTCAAAGCAATTACAGACACAGACAGTCCCCGGCACACTACTGAGGGGCGCTTGATTTTTCAGACAACCACACCTGAGGGGCGCTTGTCATCTAGAAACCTCGGCAGCAGAGGGGGTGCTTGTTTTGTTGACAAGCACCCCTGTTGAACACTTGTTTTACAAAAGACTGTGAGGGGCGCTTGTTTTCAATCGGGTACACCTGAAAAAAACATTTGTTCTGTGATGCTGTACAACCGCCGTGGGACGGTTTGTTTCGGTTAGAAGGGGCGTTCGATGACAGTGGTCCTACTTTCTTTTGTTCTTTTTAAACAACATACACATATGGTAAAATCAAACGCATGCTCTTGTACTGTTGTCTCAGTATAAACACATATATATATATCCTAAACAAAGTTTTTTTTTTTTAAAGCAATACAACAAAATCGGTAACAAAGAATTCTTACTGAGCAAATTAAGCACAATAACCAAAATATACACTAAGCAGGAACCACTTATTTAAAAAAAACAAGATCTGTTACTTAATCTGCTTTCAAAAATGTACTACTCCATGAAGTACATTATTATATCAGCCAACTGCATTAGGTATAATAAACGGTATTCATGAGTGCTATTTGAATTATTTCAGTTTCATTCAAGCAGCATTTTAATCAAAATGTTACAGTTGAGTAGTTTAATGCATATTAAATTGTGTTTTATGGAGGCTGATCGGAGTAAAATCTTCTAAAAAAAAAGTAAAAGAAACGCAACACACTAAAATGTTGTGAAGTAGAAGTTGAAACTAGGAAGTAAAATGTCCTCCGAAGTGTCCATCTATTTCTGAAGAAGTAATCACGGTTTACTCACAAGACAAAGTAGAAGCAGGTAATATTTCACTCTGGAGAAAAGCCCTGACTGTCAGTGGATCCCAGGAGTCGGTGTTGGAGGCTTATTGTGTCTGAGTTCCTGCTGGCGTGAGTGCAATAACGAAGAAGAGGGGAAAAAAAGAGTAGAAACTACACTATTAAAGTGAAATATCACTGTGATCTTTGACCAGGTAGCACCGAGGGAGTGCTTGATGTATAGAGTCAGTAGGAAAAAAAAGGGCCACAGAAGTGCACTTGTTGTCTTACAGGACCGCCTTCGAGAGGCTCTTCATTTTTAGACGGGGACAGCTGAGGGGTGATTGTTGAGCGCAATCACTGGCGAGGGACGCTTGATTTATGTACACACACCGCTGGGAAGCACTTGTTTATTTGTTTATTTATTTATTTAGTATCTGCAGTGCGTGGGCCTGCCCCTCTGATAAACAGACCCATCCGAGCAGGGCTTGATTTTATTTATTTTTTTCCACAGCCGCCGCTGTGAGGCTCTTGTCGACTGTAACCTCCGTACAGTGAGGGGGCCTGTTTTGTTGACAGGCACCACTCAGGAGCACAGGCACAGGTGAGAGGCGCTTGTTTTTGTGGAGGGGTACTGCTGAGGTGCGCTTGTATGCAGTCATCAGTGACAAGGGTTTGATTTTAGGAGCAGGTGGTTTTGAAAAGCACTTTTTGCAAACAGGCCGTTGTCGATGCAGCTGTCGAGAACGGCCGCATATGATTTTAACTTCAGGAAACATTGTGAGAAACTCCTTCACCTTCAATTGTAGCACTAGAATGAAAAACAATAGGCAAATAAGAGTCACTATTTATTTGTCATGTTACAGTGGAGTGATCCCGGGCAGCCCTGTCTCCTAAAAATATGTTCACATCCAATGCAACTGCAATGCAAATTATGTCTTGAGGCAAAAGTATTTATTTGTGTATTACGTTTGCTTTTGACACATCACAAATGAGTTTGAGTCCTCGGAGGTCTGCGTATAGGGAGGAGATTGGGGTCAAGCAATACAAGACTTCATCCAGGAGATTGCTGTTTGTGTCCCGTGTGAACCAAGTAGTTTTGCAGTGTTTTTAGTTTTGTTTCCCTCAAAACATAATGAATTTATTTAAAAAAATATATATAATTCTGCTCATACATATTGTTACTTTCTGAACAAGGTTATAGACAAAGCCCAGAAGATATCATGTGGCACAGTTGATACTCAGGTGCCAAACACTATATTAATTTAATGACTGAGGAAAAACATAATAGAAATATAATGAATGACAAATGAACGGAACTAAAACTGCAGGACCTGTATCTGACCTGGGACCCCTTGAAGAAGGCCTTTGCTGACCTGTTTTTCTTTTGCACGGCACTTCTTTTGATTTCTAATTCCGCCAGTAAAATGTTCTACTGCTCTGTTTCCGTGCTGATTGAAATTACTGAATGGATGGAATGAAATTAGGCCGCTGCCTTCCCGTGATAATACTAATGCCTCCCAGACAAAATTGAAAGTGAACTTTGACATGGCAATTTCAGTCGCTGTCAGATCGGCATCTTGTCTTTTGTTCAAGTGACACGCCTCAAACCCACTACCACTTGAGCCAGGTGCAATTATTTCTTAACCTGCTTTTCATTAAATTAAATTACCATTGTGTGTGTGTGTGTGTGTGTGTGTGTGTGTGTGTGTGTGTGTGTGTGTGTGTGCAAAGCCAAATGTACTGCAGCTTCCTTCCGGCTTCAAAGAGCTTTATAGTGAATTACAGGTCATTGGTTCACTCTCATAGTCTTGTTTCCGGCTGCAAATAATCCATAGAAACTCACCACACACTATGCTCAGCACCACGCTACTGACAGTCACAGTTATAGATGAGCTGGTGAACATAGTGGAGCATAAAGACACAGATAAGAGTTGGTAGAGACCAAAAACAGAGCTAAAAGTGCCGTAACTGATGGATGTTCCCCATATCAACTTAAAAGGTGACGTCAATGTTGTGATTACAACCTTTTTTTACTGCACCCAGGTAGATATACAAATACTTTATCGGAGGTTTAAGGAAAAATTGTATTTATTTGCATTTGATCAGATTGAATATCACTTAATCCATATTAGTGCATGGCCTTAATCACTTTTTGTCTAACTGAGCCCCGCCCACTTAAAACCAGCGAGAAGCGCTCAGACAGAAATCAGAGAAACGACGTTTGTTCCGTTTTTTTTTATTAAGGATCTTTGGCTCCTGGTGGGTGAAACCACGGCGAACATGGGGGAGAAATATTTGTTTCATAGCCCATAATTGAATGTAATATGATAACTCCTGCGGAGGTGTTTATGTGTTGGCTGTTTATCAGCTGTGTGCAGGTTTCTCCACGCAGCAGCGAGTCGAGAGCAGCTCCTCTAGAAGCTGCAAATCAAACGCCTTCTTATAACCAGACACAAGTAGGTTTCTGTGGCGATATCGACAGGCAGCCAGTCAAACCGAATCGGTGCATCCTCACGGAAGAGAAGTCGCAACAGCAATACGGCTGAGACGAGAGAGAGAGAGTGTGTGTGTGTGTGTGTGGGTGTGTGTGTGAGCTGAGGGAGAAGATTTGAAGACACAGATCATTTCACAGTCCTGACACATCATTAGGTCGCAGCAATCACAACACACACAAGTGCTGTAAGGAACAACTGGTAAAAAAGAAAATTGGAGAAATATTGAGAGGAAGGGAATGATAACAAAGCATTCAATAGTTATTAAGATATCTGGGATCCGGGTGGCCTCATCCAGCGCTCGTAGCTATTCCTTCAAAATCAAATGATTTGTAGATATTTCACAACATTATTTGTGTTATCATGATTACGTTAATCATGAAGGACGAAGTATTAAGACCGTTAAATATGTCACATCCTAGAACAGTTGGCATGTCTTGCTCGATCAACATTTGTTTGAAAATAATATTTTGGTATTTTTACTATTCCTGACATCTGGAGTTTAAAAAAAGAAACAATTTGATAACCAATTTGCTGATTTTAAAAAGATGTCACTATGTTGTTTATCAGGCCTGCAAACTCACAAAACATAATCAACATATTAAGTTATCATACAAAAGATGCAGCACTTATCATTTTTGGCTTGAAGTGCTTTCCTGACACTTTTTCCTCCTCGACCACTTCCATTCTCCTCTCTGATACGAGCACATTTGGTGAAATTATAGGTTTCTATGTGCAGCATAGTTATTGAAATATGTATTTATAAAAAGAAAGGCTTTCTTTTACTGCAATTTCAATTCAGCATTTTACTTTTTGTAATGTATGAATGCATGAGAAAAGGTTTCAGAGCATATTTTATATATTCCCACAAGTGCTTTTGACCCCTGTTGCAGTACATTCAGAGTACATTCAGAGTCCGACTGTCTCTACTGGCTTCTCGCCGGCTCAAGAAACCTTTGTCCCCGAAATAATAGCTCTGTGGCGCAGGCGTCGAAGGTGCCACTGCAGCACAAAGACTCATTGACAGATCTGAGCGTGGGCTCGGCCCCTGAAATGAGAAGAGCTCACTGTAAAAGGTTTACCTTCTGATATTAATAACACAGCAGAGAGCAGCCATGCATCAATGAGAGGGCTCTCACATCCCAACTGAGCGTAATGCTGCGAGTACTTTTATTTTGCTGCAAGCCTTCATAAATTGTATCCAGCGCCACTTTGGGTTCATGACAACTGTGGGAAAACGACTGGTGGCCTTACAGCAACAGTTACATTCCCAGTGGAGGTTTTGTATTCAGCCCACACACACACAGACACACACACACACACACACACACACATTTATATTCAGCCAGAACAGAGGGATCTACGAGCACCATGAGCTCCCCCCTGTCACACTGCTGTGCACAGGTTAAAGGTCTCTGTGCACCCCAGTGTGGTTTGACACCTTAAATGCCCAAGCTTTCTTACCTATCACCGTCCTCCGGCTTCCTCTGTACAGTTGGCTGTAATCAAATTAAATAATGTAGCAGCCCGGGTAAACAAAGTGGTCTCTCTTTCTCCGACTGCAACAAAACTGACTCGACATTTGCACACGAGCAAACACAATGGATGGGAATGTAGAGCAAACAATAAATTAAGAAGGGGAGAACATTGAGACAGAGGACATAGACGTTTTTTACCTTTAAATAACACCGATTCAGCAACTAAAAGCAACTGCAAACTGTTTATGTGGCACTTTAAATGTTAAGATAAATTACATTTTTAAACTGATGTGCATATTTTACCGTACAGTCTTTCATTATACTTCCTAGTGACCAATGACGTCGTCAAGGTGGAATACTGTCACCTGCTCTTTTTAATCTATATACTGTATGGATGATCGTTCTAAAAAGTTAAAAGAGTAAGACAGGATGTATGGTGGGGGAAAGTCTTATTAACCATCTGATGTACGCTGATGACTTCGTGCTAAAGCATACCTTGGTCTAAATAGAACCATTATTTACTAAATTTTGAAGAATGCTTGAGACCATAAACTCATGTTTACAATGTTTACCGAGGTAATAAATCAAGTGGAAAGTAGGGTCATTTTCTCATAGACTTCCATACAATCTGAGTTATTTTGCTACCAGAGGAGTCGCCCCCTGCTGGCCAGTAGAGAGAATGCAGGTTTAAGGCACTTCTACATTGGCTTTACTTTTCAGAACCGGAGGTTGCCGCCTGGTTCTCAAACACCACCTCTGTTTTTCTCAGATTTTTTCCTTTACATATTCAAATTAACCACTCTGTTAAACATCTCTGTGTCAGTTTTAGCGGTCAACCTCCTCTGACAGCAGAACTCGAGGAAAGCTTGAGTAAGACAAACACTGCCATCCGTCAGCTTCCTCCTCACACTGCTAACAGTCGTCACCCAACAGCTGGGAACTCTCTGTTCTCAGGAGGGAGGTCTATTCATCTCACTCTCATTCACTCGCTCCTTCTCCTTGTGATATTTATTTTACTCTTTTTCTCCACCTCTGTCTTCAGGGGTCCTTTTTTCATCTTGATCTCTCAGCCAGTTAATCTCAGGTCATTAGAAAGCCATTTGTCAACGCCCGGACATGGAGGAGTGCAAGGTCTGCTCGGCCTCGCTCTCGCCACTTCAGATTCTTCCCTCTCCTGTCGCCTCTTCGCTGCTCTGCCGGCAGGCCTCAAGGCCCCGCGCTCGCTTCTTCTCATCTTTCCCCTCTCTCGCTTTCCCCAAAGTGCTGATGGACAGAAAACTACAAGCTAGGGCCTGAGGGAAGGCTGTGAGGCAGCAGAGAGCCAGCCAGGAAGGGAGAGAGAGACAAAAGACTAAAAGATAAATGAAGGGACAAGAGTGCAAGAGAGGCTGGGGGGGGGAAACAGCACAGAAGAGAGACTGACTGAGAGAAAGGTCTGGAAAACATGCAGTGATAAGTATGAGAGGGACACATTAGTAGTGTATCACGTCCTGACTTAAGCTCCAGAAGCCTAAAACTGTTCTGGTCAGTTTGCTGTCTACAGTGTTCACCACAGAAGAATCCATGCACTTCTAATGCCAGTAGATTGGTTTTTAAAATGTACACTAGTGCAAAAACAACTTAGCTAGTCTATCATTCGTTTTTTTAAATGGCACTTTTTCACACAAACCGTGATCTTTCCCTAGCCTGAACCAAAGTGCTTATGTTGCCTAAACTTCACCACAGACAGGAGTGTGGTTGCAAACCTCTGGAGTCAGAGTCCTGTGGTCTGTACGCCCACCATCCATCCCGACCACCTCCCTGAGACTCCGCTGTGGTTCATAAATGCAGAGCTTCAAGCTAAAAACATAATAATGCTGCCTGTGAACACAATCCAGACAGCTGTTCCATTTGTCACCACACATAAGTGGGAAACCGATTGAGTAAGAAGAAAGGGGTTGTGGGACGTCAGTTGGTTATGTTCCACTTTGATCAAAGAGTTGTATCCTTGAAATGATACGTTCTCTTTTAAGATATAGAGGAAAGCTACTGACACTTGAAGGTGATTTCTTTTAGGGTTGTCAGTGCTACCTTAACTACAGAATGCTGAGTCAGTTGTATACACAAAAGAGAAACTCTGAGCCACTGTGTATGCTTAGTGTCACATGGGTCTGTTTTTCATTTTAAGAGCTATCCCAAATATTGCTCAAAAGGAACATTGAACTGCTTACATCTCAAAAGGAAAAGGTTGTTCTTGCTAAGCAGCACCGCGGCCCAGATCTTGCAGCAGAGAGCAGTCTTGCTTGACATCACTGTAATAATTCTGCCACTTGTTTTAACCCCAAGTGCTGCTTTTGTTACTATTCATCCTACCACTGAACTAGCCATTAATTCTCCCTCACCTTTCCTTCATTCTCTCCATCTATTCTCGACCCTTTCATAAATGTGTCCTCCCAGTGTTCACCCCACCCTCTGAATCCCCCTTTTTCTTTAAATCCTTGTGTCTCACTTCTCCGATTGTTGCCTCTCTTTGTCTTTGGACTGTGTGTGTGTGTGTGTGTGTGTGTGTGTGTGTGTGTGTGTGTGTGTGTGTGTGTGTGTGTGTGTGTGTGTGTGTTTGAGGGACTTTAATGTCCACCCAAGTAATAAATTCTGGAGCAGCCGACTAATAAATTATTCAATTAGAGGTCTGCCATTTGGGTTGAGCAAAGGAAAGAGAGGGGGGGGGGGAGGAAGGGGAGAGAGAGAGGAAGGGGAGAGAGAGAGAGAGAGAGAGAGAGAGAGAGAGAGAGAGAGAGAGAGAGAGAGAGAGAGAGAGAGAGAGAGAGAGAGAGAGAGAGAGAGAGAGAGAGAGAGAGAGAGAGAGAGAGAGAGAGAGAGAGATACAGGTGGTGGTGGATGCATTAAGATGAGGAATTAGGAGGGCGAACAACATGAAGGATTGTGAAAGGGAAAAATGAAATATAACTTTCATTTAATTGTATTGTTTATTTTTTTGCAGGGACAGCACACAATTAAGATTAATTGCACCAGAGCTAGCTAGAAAGCACATTTGTAATAGTAACACAAAGAGATAAAAGAAAGAGCCGGAATTCACCCGCTGGTGCCAACAGGTGATCTGACCTCACTGTGCAAGCTCGTCACATTTTCCCACTTGGGCAGAAGGGTTTGTTTAGTATCTTGACGTTTGCGTGTGGTTAACGTGACCAACGTGGTTAACATTGTTAGCGTAGTCACTTTAAGCAACAACAACTGCTTGGGTCACAACTTGGACCCAACAGACCCAATGAAGTCCATCCACAGGTGAGAGAGGCGGATGTGAGTACAACTTTTAAATGGGTCACGGCTCGTAAAGCTGCCAACCGAGTCCCGTGTCCTCACAGTTCACTTCAGCTCCAAAAGGTTTGTAGATGACGCCATCTCACTTAAAAAGTCAGAATCTTGTTTATTTATATTCAAATATTTAAAACAGTTGTGCCATCCAAACTGGTGTTGAAGCTCAGAGGTATTTTTCTGGGCAACTCTGTAATTAGCTTTTTGATTTCCTGACAGGTAGGCCCCCGACTGTGACAACAGGTCAAACTCACTTCTGCATTAGCACTAAATAGGGCTCATCGTGCAGTCTCTTTGCACACGACTGTGTTGCCAAATATGACAAAAGAAAGTATTAAGAAATTTGAAAATGACACCACAGTGATCGGTCTAATAAATACCAGTGATGAGAGGGGGAGGGAGGTGGAGGATCCATGAGGACAACATGTTCTCCAAATCTCAGTCCGACCAAAAGAGGTCACCGCCGGCTTCAGGAAGATCTGACAAAATCACACTCCTATTTTCATCAATTTCAATTTTTAATACACACGACAGCAAATTTTAACACGTTGGCTTTACCGTAACTTGAGCTGAGGACTTACTGGGATGTGACTCAGTAACATTACGTCAGATACGTCGATAAAACACGGGACAAGAATGCTGATCCCCGAGTAAAAGTCCTGTGTACGTCCCAATGTACTTATCTCCTTTGTCTTGCAAAAAATCCCTGGCAAAATCCCTGTGACTAGAGCTCTATTTATACTATTTACAGCCACAAATAAGCACAGATAATCTCGTTTAAACTTTGTAGTATATCACGTGGAGCCTCGGCAGGTATTAGTTTTGGAAGAGCATCATTTCTGTACTTTTTGTAGCACCGTGTTCTTTGTTTTTAACCCTCTAACCAGCCCCACAGGCACCTCGCGCAGTGAGATTCTGCAGCTGTTCCCTCCCTTTCAATTTTTCATACAGTGCTAACAAAACCAGCCTGAGCTGCTTTTTGTACACATTTCTTGAAATTTCCTTGAGATCACACTGAGCTGCTTAAGATCTCTCCAGCTGTGACGGGTTTTCTCCGGGTTATTTGTTCGCCATCTCAAAGTGACGCAGGAGCTTCTGCATTGTTTATCACATTTTGGGTTCTTAGGGTTTTTCTGCATTTCCCTGCACAGCGGAGCCATAAGTACAGAAAACCCAGCGCTCCACTTTGAAGTGTCAATAACGTGACGAAGAGGGAAAGGATGAGGAGGAAAAGGGGACAGGGAGGAACAACAACAAAAAAGGAGAAAATGTAGAAAAGGGGAGTCGATGCGGGAGAGGAGGAGAAGGTAAAACTGAGAGGTTGTAAGAGAGCGATTGCTCGGAGGGATGGGTTCAGGCAATCTGCGAGAGGTCACACCTACTTCTCTCTGACACATGAGCTCCGAGATGGATGGAGAGGCATCAGTAAACGAGTGTGACAACGATCACGCCGTCTCTCCTTGTTTCTGTGGGTCTGGAGTGACTCATCTGTCAGTTACAATCTGCGATGAGGTGCGTGTGTTTGATTGTTTGTCTGTGTGTACGTGTTTGTATGTGCGCGTACCCGTGGCAACTGGTTGTTGGCGTACGTGTGAGGACATTGCTCAAAAGTGTGTCATCTCGGCGAGGAATAGAAACACACACACACACACACACATATACAGGCTGATGCATGGAGCTGTTATGAGTCCTTGGTTTGACGTGACGTCCGGCCTCAATTTTCACCCTCCAGCTTTGGTGTCCATCATTGCACTGTCCTCTGTTTGCGAGTGTGTGTGTGTGTGTGTGTGTGTGTGCGTGTGTGTGTGTGTGTGTGTGTGTGTGTTGGAGTTCAGGTGGTGTCGCGGTGGGATGTGTGTCTGTAATATTTGTGTGTCTGTTTGTGATAGTCAAGGTGGAAAGAGGGCAGCGAGGAGGAGGGGGTGAGGAGCCGACAGCAGCTTGACGGAGATGGAAAAAAAACACATCTGAAGGTGTGAAACGACGAAGGTTTTTCTGAAGCTCATACGTCATTTTGAAGAACCCCGTGTGGCCACTACCTCATCCCCTCGGCCGTATCTCTGCCACCATTTTATATCTCACTCAGTGGATCTGATCTCGGTCACAATATGGAACGATCGTGTCTGCTCTGGAGAAATTTGCTACAACAGTAATTGTAGCAGACAGTGCGAGGAATAATGTGATGCCGTATCGATCCCTTAAAGAAACGGCTATTTCATTTCGTCGCGTCTCGCTCGAGGACCCCTCAGCAGGGTGGCTCTGTAACAAATCGTAGAAAGACGGTCCTCTGAGGCTGAGTTCGTTGAGATGACCCATCTTCAGTTGTATAGTAGTAATTGATTGATTTGGGTGACTTTTAAACATCGCCTGTGGAGACAGTTGGAGTTGTTTGTCTGCTCGCATCACAAGACCAAAATATCAAGCACGTCTAAGATCAGAACTTTAGGACGCCAACAAAAGGGTGAAGCACCAACTGTCACAGCACTATTATGGGATATGCAGATTATAAAAATGTCTTCTACATTATTTTTAACGGACAACAGTCTCCCAGTTTTAGCTGTTTAAGGAAAGTTATAGGGTAACTTTTTAGAGTCAGATATAATATGTAATGAATAAAAGGCTGAACTCTATCAGTGCTTTTTCTCAAAACCTGACTTCGAACGATATTGATCACCGGCGCCCACTCCCATTGACCGTTGCATGCAGTTTGACATTTACTTATCTCGTGCATTGTTCATGTACTACATTGTTTTGGAACCATGGGCGATGCTCTTTGTTGTGTTCAGAGGGTGCGTGTGTGCTGTAGGTGCGCGCGCTGCTGGTACTACTGAAACGGAGCGGAGATCGATACACAGAACATGTTTTTTCATTGCGGCCTGCTTGCTTGTCATCGTTGTAGAGAGAAAGAGCTGAAAGCTGCAAACAGTCCCCCCCCCCCCCCCCCCCCTGCTGATTTTGACAGAGAATCCATCACAAATTCAACATGCTCCAAAAGTGCTCTGATTGATAAAAGTGTTCTTTGATTTATTTAAGTAGCCTTATTTTATGCTGTTATTAAGCCTTTCTGAGGCTATTTCATGGTTAAATTCATGCATTTTATTTGATGACGCCTGTCCTGGGTGTTCTGTAACTACTCAATACTCATACATCAGTAAAATACATGTAGGCCTGAGTCTCGAAAAAGAACCTTTTAGAATGAAGCAAGAATCTGGAGGGAATGCGTGTTTGTCATTGGTGTCAATGCAGTTTGTCCGGCATCTACATATCGCTTGCATAACCTTTATCTTGTGAAAGCGTTGACAACCCAGTACTTATTTCTGGGCATATAACTGGTCAACACATGCCCGACATCATGCATAACTACTTCTGCAAAATGATAGCCGGTGCCACACGACTCTCTCTGTGCTGCATGCTGATCGGTGCCTCGCTCCGCTCCTCGGCACCTATTTTACCCGACCGCAGCAGCGCGCAGAACATGAAAGCGTCGACGCCTGCACACCTGCCACATTTCCATCGTGAGAGGGTGTTAAATCAATACAAGCAGACAGAGCTCGTTGAATACAGAGAGCGAGGCTGAGCTCGGGATGCGGTTTGACTTGCAGAAACATCTCTGCGTGCGTGCGTTAGAGAGCGATCTGACTGGGGAATGCTTGCAGTTTGTGTTGAGCTCGTATCTTTCACTCACTCCTTTATGAAGCAAAACTGATGCAACGGTAAACCACCCTACACAGCCGGGTATTGTTACACATGATCAAACGCCTGCCCTGCTCTTTCTTTTACTTTCTCCTCCTCTTCTCTCACAGTTCATCTCCCTGAGATGCTAATCTCCCTGTAGTGTAGCATTGTCAGACTTTGATCAGAGGCCAGCTGCTCTCATTCGCTCTGTCCTTCTCTCAGACCTCTCTGCGTCCTCACTAATACCCTGGAGACTTAATGAGTACTACGGGCTACTACGTGTGATAGACTGCTGCGCACACATTTTTACAGACTTATACTCACGCGTTCACGGGCGACGCGATTGCGCACGGAGAACGTGATGCAAGATTTTAAAAAAGCTGACTTTACGTTCAGAGAGAATGAGGCAACAATTAGCACTCGCTTGCAGCGCTAATGAAGGATGATGTAGCCCAGCGTCTTCATCGCTGTCCTCCAGAAGCCTCTTGTGTGTGTGTACTACACGAGGGTGATCGCAGGTTCAGCAGGTAGAACATTGGAAATCGTATAAGACAGGAGAAACCCTGTGCCGGCTTTGATTATCTCATACACATTTTGTCATGTCGGAGCTTATTCCGCAGGTGACTGGGTGTTTTTTTTTTCCGAGAAATTGCAAAGTGTAATGCATTTCTCCGTGAGGCTATTTGTGCACTGGTGGGAGTTCATGAATTCACATTCAGAAGCTGGCATATCCAAATCAAGTGAACCTACTATAGCACACAAAGAAATGTGGGATGTTTCAACTCCAGACTAAGCTCATTAACATGCTCAGGCACAGACTCACCGGCAGAATATTCATTTGGAAATCCTTTGATTAATATCCTTGAGTGAGTGAGGTCAATATGAGTGAGGGGATATTATTTTCTCCGACTGTCTTTGAAAATAGTTTACTAAAGTAGATTACTTGTCAAAAACAAGACGTAAATTGCAGGTTCAGGTTGCATTGAAGTGTTGTTGAGGGTCCAATTTAGATTGTATCCCAGTCCAGATTCAGTCCTCCTGTGTGTGGTCTAGTAAAACCACCATAGACTGTATATAAGAAGTGGACTTTGTCATTGTGATGTCACCCATTGGATTGTGGACTGACATTATGAAGATGGCGATTTTGCTGTCGCGATCTTGGATTACAGCCGTCCACATGTTTTTTTCCCTCAACCAATGAACGTAAAATCCCATATCTGGACTGAGGAGTGACGTAGAGACGCTGTATACGTCTCTGGTAGAGACCTGTCAATCACAATGTAGCCCCGCCCTAAAGCATCCCCTGCTTTATGGTCTGTTTGACTCTAAATGGACCATAATGTACTAAATGAACATCATGCTGTATTGAAGAAGACTTTAAACTAGAGATTGAGACCATGAACTCATGTTTACAATGTTTACTGAGGTAATAAATCAAGAGAGAAGTAGAGTCATTTTCTCATAGACTTCTATACAACCAGAGGAGTCGCCCCCTGCTGGACACTAGAGAGAATGCAGCTTTAAGACACTTCCATATCGTCTTCACTCGGCAGAAAACCAAACACACCAAAGTAGGTAGCATCCTTTGAAGCATGAGGTCCATGACATGGGACTCGCTGCTCACAGCTACACGTATAGGAACAGGTATGCTTAACCTAGACACAAAAAATGATATTTGTGTAATTTATTTGTGTTTGAAATACCTTGTATTGAAGGAAATCATCACATTTCCATTATCCCTCCCTGCAGGATTCACTCTGTGCTTTATCAGTAAGACTCAGACCCCAAACTATTACTTTTTTCCCAATCTATCCCTGAGTGTGTAAGTGTGTATTGATTTGCCAGAGGTATTTCCAGCTGTGATTTGTAGGATTTGAGACCACCAGCCCTCTTATTCCTTTCTGGGGTTCTTTAAGAAATTGGGTTTCTTTCTTTCTTTGTTTCCTGCTTCTTTCCCTTCATTCTTTTATTTTTTTTGTGTGTCTTTTCAGTGAGCGAAGTCAATTACAGTTGACAATGAACAGACGACACAAACAAACCTCCGGACTGGTGTTTGTTTTCTCTAGTTAGATTCTATCTCACCAGTTTTTATTTGCTCTGAGACAGAGATGATCCCCTCTGTGCTAACTGGAGAATGACTCACAACCAGCATTGTGTGTGTGTGTGTGTGTGTGTGTGAGTGTGTGTGTGTTTGTTTGTGTGTCGCATAGAAATGACACTCCAAAGCCCAGTAAATTGCATTAGCAAACCTCTCTATCCTGCTCTTATATCTTTCCATCAGGAGAAAGAGATCTACAACGTCATTCAACGTTTTCAAGCCTTTTTGACACCGTACGTGTGAATTTTCACTGAGCAGTTTTTCCACTTCAATCCATGTGATTCATGGTGTATCTGCTCCTACATTGTCATTCTCGATCACGCTCAGCCTCCAACAACAGCTGCTCTCCAACGCCGTCAAGCAGACATTTTCTTTAACAACAGCATGAGTAAGGCCAATATTCATGACTATACATATATATATATATATATATATATATATATATATACAGAGAGAGAGAGAGAGAGAGAGAGAGAGAGAGAGAGAGATAGAGACGCCTCAAATTATGGCAAAAGTGACAGAAGTAAAAATTTGGAATAAATTTCCCAACTTCCTTGAAGAGATATTTTTAGATTTTAGGACATACAGAGCTGGATATGGGAGGCTAGCCTAGCGTACCATAAAAACATGTAGCAGAAGAGGCACTTTTTTTTTACAAAGGGATTCATAGATCAATGAATAACACATAAACTATGAAATGTAAAAAATCGAATTACTCCAAGCTGCATTCATGAGGGGTTCGCCGCTATAGTGTATATTCTCAATGGTGTATGGGTTCTTTGGCTGAAAAACAATTGAGAACATCTGCCCTAAAGCATACGTTGACATTGTGTCTATATTTTGCTTCATGTTGCATCTAAATGCTAACAGCTAACCACACACTCTCCCCCGCCCAGTGATCTTTCCCCACAGCCCCACACAATTTAGCACGAAACCTTTATTGTCTCCTTGTTTCCCCACAACTCTTGCAGTTAACAATCTCTCTGATTCTCCCCCAGCACCCTCCACCACCACTCACCTCACAATTCCCTTGTCATTCACCATCACTGTCAAAGTCACCTCAGTATCACATGCCTTCTCTCCTCTACAGCCACACGAGTACACCCTCCCTGTCCTCCCGCTCCAGTTGTATGAAGCAGTGTCCACTGGGAGTGTTTCAGCACAACCGTCATCCACAATCGAGGGCTTCCCATGTACATATAGACCAACATCACCACCAACAGGTGCACGGAGGTCTGTGTCTATTTGTATGATCACATGAATGTGTTGTGGTCGGGTGTGACTGCATGAAAACAGGGTGAAGGAGACTTTATGACAGAGTAGCAAAGCTGAAAATACCTCTTCATTATATTTCAGTCATATGAAGGGAAATAGGAGTAAACGTGTATGCATTGGGACTAACATGCTTTGTTTCTAGCACTTTAGAATTAGCTGTTTCATTTTAAAATGTGCAGTTAGAATAGTTATTCTACCGTCAAAAGAAATAACAGCAAAGGAATTGTGCATTGTTTTTCATTAAAAATAAAATGATGGAAAGTGTAGTTTCCCAATTTACAAGGAAGCTATACTTGTTGTGCTACAGCTGGTAAAATACTATGGAAATTAATTATTCATATTTCATTAATGGATACATAAAGGATAAGTGTGAAATTAGGTTAAATAAAAGTCATCTAGAGTAACTTAGACTGAGGTTTGGATTCTCTCTCTGTCTTATCCAACAACCAAGTTCAATACTGTGACTTTTATTTTGAAAACCTTCCAGCTACTCCACATCAGACAAGAGAGGATATCAGTTCATATTTACTTATCTGTCGGGCACAGTTTGAATCAGCATCAATCAAATGACCAAGATACAGACAATCCTCCTCAAAGGTTTTATATCTCACCAAGAAGAGTTTTTATCAACAACTCAGGTAAAGATGTGAATAACGCGGCTGCTGTAGTTTCATGAAATGTACATGACAATGTGATAGTTTGTCAAATTCAAAAACTAGGCAGAAATGATAAACAAATAGTAACTGCAACGTTATTTTAGAAACTATTGTTACAGGCTGCATACTTGTAAGAGCTTCTCAAAGAGCAGCTTTTACGTCATCTTAAAATCGTGTCATTGCTGACATCCACAGACTTCTCACCTTGCTGCAGTGATGTAGAACTGGTCTCCAAGGTGTGGTCGGTACACCGTGACATCACCGCTGGGTGTTGCAATGCGACTGGGTGCAGAGTGTTTATCATATTAACATAATAATAATGTAGTACGGGGAGTATTCTTGTATTTAGTTTGGTATTATGACAGTTAATGGGTTTATCATCAACATTCCAATTAGAGAAATACCAAAATCTCCTGTAGATAACCCACTTCTCCTCTGTATACTGGGCTATCTTCAAATCAATGGTATTGTCACCAAAATATGGCTGGATACACCGCTTCCATTAGATACTAGTTAGTTATTTACATGTGACCCACGAACAAAATGTTGGTAAATATTTGCCAATTTGCTATTCAGAGCCGCGTTTCAAGACCTCCGGCGGTGAGTGTTTAACACTCAAGATATGGGTTTGCGATGGACTAAACAGAAATTCTGCTTCGTGAGAATTTAAAACATATGTTTGCATAAAACTTTTTTATTCAATAAGAGAGAGGAGTGTTTCCACACACACACACACACACACACACACACACACACACATAGCGAGCCTTCAGCTGCTGGCTGCCAACTGAGTTAGAGAGGAAAAGTTAAAGAGTGTTTGCATTAAACACAATTTGTCGTTTGGTACGTGTGCACACACACACACACAGAGAGATCTGGGTGTCATGGGACATAAGGTTGAAGAGTTTTAGCAGCCGTCGTCTTGTCTTCTGACACACAAAGGAATTATCATTATACACTGATGATTGTACACACACACACACACACACACACACACACACACAGTGATTCATCAGGTCTCTAGCAGAACAAGAAAGACTGGCATCCTAAACAGCCCCACACACACACACTCATGCACACACTTTGTATACCCTACTTAAACTGACACATGCACACAAGTCTGTTAGATGTCAGTCAAAAATGCCTGCAGGAGATGCCAGCATCACACACACACACACACACACAGATACTGACAGAGATTGATTGGATGAGAGGAGGAGGGCTGTAAGTGTGTGTGACATTAGAGATCACCTAGGAGATGGAGAGACCGCACACACACACACACACACAGAGATAGACACGAACCCGAGCAGAGCTGTGCCAAGGCAAATGAACCCATCTGAAATGCAATTCCCGTGGTCTTATAAACACACACACACACACATACAAACAGGCAAGCTGAGCAGTCCCTGTTTTGTCATTACTGCAGATGGATAGATAGATAGATGGAGGAACGAGGGGAGGAGGGATGGAGGAGGGAGGGGGTAGTTACTAAAGACAAGAGGAAGAGGATAAAAGGAAGGAAGCGATAAAGGAAAAATAAATGGATAAGGAAGGAGGAAGGAAGGTAGCGAAGGTATAGTAAAGAAGCTGAGAAGATGATGTGAGATTGTGTTGAGAGCTTTATTAGACAGAGCAGGCTGGCTGGCTATACAGGGGAAATTGTCGTGTGTGTGTGTGTGTGTGTGTGTGTGTGTGTGTGTGTGTGTGTGTGTGTGTGTGTGTGTGTGTGTGTGTGTGTGTGTGTGTGTGTGTGTGTGTGTGTGTGTGTGTGTGTGTGTGTCACTCTGGTGGTGGAAATTGGTGTCGGCAGGACCCCAAATGGCTGTTTTCCTGCCTGACAGAAGATAAGAGAGAAAAAATATATATATATATATACAAGGTAGCAAGATTGCAAGGAGAGAAGACGTAGAAAGAGAGAGAGAGAGAGAGAGAGAGAGAGAGGGGGAAGTTAAAAGGAAGAGGAGGAGTAGAAAAGGGGGAGCAAGATGGAAGTCAAGAGGGAGGGAGGGAAGGAGAGGAGAGATGTAGACAGATATAAAAAGAAGCAAAGAGGGCGGGAGAGAGAAGAGTAGATAAAAGTAAATGGAAGGAAAGAAAAAGGAGCAGCAGAGAGAACGAGATGAAGGGAGGAGGAGGAGTGGAAGATAATGGCATGAGGGTATAAAAAGGCGAGATGGAGAAGATAGGAGAGATGTAAAGAGAGAGAACAGAAAATGTCTTAAAAATGTCTTCATTGAAATGCTAGGAGGGATTCACCACACAAGCAGAGATGTCTCCTAAATGTTGCACGTGAGGAAACAATTGTACCGACAATAATAGCTTACTCCTTCTTAACCAGGCCTGTGGCTGTCTGCTCAGGGTCCACACAACCCACCACACGCACTCTGCTCCTCACGAAAATCCAGATGGCCGGTTTAGCAAAAGATGATAATTTCTTCCTTCCGAAAGGGTACTTTGGTCCAAAAACTCACACAATGACCCCTAATAACCAGTTAATCTGTAACATTTTGCAAACAAAGTCCCCCGCTGGAGTTCGGCAACTCATTTATCAATGTAAGTAAAAAAATATATATATTTATATAGCAGCTTTCTATATCAGATGTCACAAATCGCCTCGCAATAAAAGACAAAAGGAAGAGAGAATATAAGATAATTCTGTATTACTCCCACAGTGGGGGACTTTGCAGTGTTACAGCAGCAAAGGGGCTGGTGCAGCAACAAGAGGCATCAGTAGAAAAACAAGATATAGTAAATAAGTAAATAGGGAAGATATAATGAATAAGTAAAGTCAACAAAAATTCATAAAATGTAGACAAACTAAATGGTTGCATTCACATTATTGCACATATGAAATAGGAAATATGAAAAGTTGATATTGTATATATAATTGATACTGCATGAAATATTTATTGCACAGCGGTATACGTTGATATTGCACATGACTGAATTATTTGTCAGTCTTTGCTTCACTGTGAGCAGTTTTTGATTGTGCAGTCTGACAGCAGCTGGAAGGAAGCACCTCTGGTATCTCTCCTGCACACACTGCGGGTGAAGCAGCCTGTCACTGAGCTGGCCTGTGCTGTCAGAGAGTCCTGCATGGGGTGGGACATGTCTTCCATCAGGGATGATGGCCTCGCAATCATTCTCCCACCACTTCCACTGGATCCAGGGCGCATCCCAGGACAGAGCTGGCCTTCCTAACCTGTCTGTTAATTATCTTCCTGTCAGCGGTCGAGATGCTGCTGCCCCAGCAGGCGACTCCGTAGAAGATGGCTGATGCCACCACAGAGTAAAATATAAAGGCAGAAATAGAGACAAAACAGAGAAATAATATATTAAATGTAAAACTAATCACAGTCAAGACAATGGGTGGCTTCAGGGGCCATTCAGTGTAAAGTCTGGAACAAAAATCGAAGCCCATCTCGAGTCCTTAATCCAGAGAGCACAGATTGAACACTTCATTACATGTGTGGTGGATCGCCTCCCTACAATTTTAAACTTGTCGAAGCTTTGGCTAGCCATCCCCCTCCTGCAGCAGCACTGCCAATCAGCGAGGGGAAGCTGTGCTCTGACCAGTGGGATGATGAGTGGGAGAGTACTGTTCTCTGCCAGCTCTCAGCGGTGCACAGAGGTCTTCTGCTGATGACCCGGCTGTCTTCATAACATGACCCAGCTTCACATAAGCCTGCCTCTGTCAGGCTGTACCACAAACTGGCAGAGTCAGGCACCTTACAGTACAAAAGTGTTGGCGTACAGAGGCCCCCTGAAGCAGCCACAGCCCTGGTGTTTCAATAGGCACTTTTATGGCCTCAAAAACCTCCTGCTCCTGCAGTCCCTAAAAACACTCCTTTAATAACCTACATAGCCTTTGTCCCCCACACTTAAATGTACTGGGGCAAACTGGGCCTTTCGCTCCCCCGGGTGTAGCCACACTCTTCTCCCAGTGTACTTGTACAGTAGAGGCCTTTTCCTTCTGTGCCAAACTGTCTGCAAGTGCCTAAACATCCCCTTGAGTTTGAATGAAGACATTAACATCATCTGCATACAAAGGAGAGCGCAATGAGCCTTTCTCTTAGTATACACAGCATTGTTTCTGGAGCTGAGCTGAGGAAAGAAGAGAGATTCTGTAGTAGCAGCAACACATTTTACATGTCACACAATGGTCTAAACTATGTTTTTGAGGCTTTTCCGGTTAAACAAAAAGAAATGTAAAAGAAAACATGTAATACTGTGTGAGCGTACAAAGACATACTAACATAAAATGTATTGGCACTTTTATTACTAAGTTGTTGGTGTCAGAAGCTCACATGTGACTCCCCAGAATATGTTCAGCTTGTTCCGTTGAGACAGCGACAGCGTGGAGGGAGAAGGAGAGGCTGTGGCCTGTGACAGTGGTCAGGGGTCAGATCCTCTCCCAAGATGCTCTGTGGCACGAGCCACAAGGAAAGCTGCACCGTGCTTTTCTCTCTGTCAGCCTCCGTCTGGCTTCAGTCTCACCTTACAAGTTGACCCTTTTCTCAGCACAGTGAAGATGCACACACACACACACACACACACACACACACACAAACAGCCTCTCACACAGAATAAGATGCACCGGCCTTATTCAAGTACATATTGTACATCTTTGTGTTTTTCTTTGTTACGTGTTTAAGCATTAAGTGTGTGTGTGTGTGTGTGTGTGTGTGTGTGTGTGTGTGTATGTGTGTGTGTTGAGGGGGGGGTTAGCTCAGAGGTATGTTGGACTAAAACCAAAATGTTGTCAGTTTTGGATAATAAACATACAGTTTTGCCTTAAACGCCTTCTTTTTGATTTACCATTAATGGCTAGCCCAGTCTTTGAGCCAAAAAGCTTAGTTATATATATATATTAATACGTATTTCCATGTAGGCTTCTGTCTTACGTTGCACTGAGATTGTGTTACCTGAAATGTTTGTTTAAAAAAGTGAGGAGATGGGAAAGAGAGCTAAACACCTGAGAATTCAGATGGCTGGTTCAGCACCAACTGACTCCCAATAGTATTTTTCCTGTCACTTTCATTCCTTGTAGCGCAAAGCTATGTAATCCAAGTTTTTACCGGCAACTCTTCCCCGCCTCTGCTGAAAGACACAGTCCACCTTTAAAAACAAACGTCCATATGTAAGGCAGGGGGGGGCTCTTTGGGCGGTGGGTAGATTGCCCTTCACAGTCTAATGAGTTCTGAAGGAGTTGAGCATAAAATGGAAGGGAGAGACATTCACAGGCCAGCAGGCTGACTCATAAATAACACACCTGAGAGCAGAGGAGGGAGGAGGAGAGATGGAGGGAGGGGGCGGGCAGAGAATGGAAACCTTTAAAAGTCGTGGAATACAAACATCAATGCAGACAAAAGGCAGACTGCAAAAAAAAAGAGGGGGGGAGAACACTTAGCAAATGGAGAGAAACGGCTATTTTCTTTTTCACTTTTGGACAAATAAACAAAGAACCAACAAACCAAAGTACAAACAGTATGTGATGGAGCGGAAGAGAAAGATGGAGGGAGAGTGGATTTAGTTACAAATTATTAGTGGACACAAATAGTTTTGCTAAAAGCTGCATCCATTGCTTGTTTTTTTGTCAACAGTCTGTTTGTTGACTCTGACGAGCTCATCGTACTGTTGTTTTGGCTAACATGACATGGTGCAACATCAGCATTCATTTGGGGTCAGGTTTCTGTCAACCTGAAGAATGCTAATCCTATATTTGCTCCCCGATTAGCTCCAGTTTGGTCTCCACCATCTCCTTCGAGAAACATCTGGTTCTCAGGCTGCTAAATGCTCCAATATGTTCATCAGCTAGTTGCTTGCTTTGTCGTTGCTGGTGCTGGTCAGTAAGTGTACAGTGAGTTCTTGCACTGGAAACAGGTTTGATGAGAGACACGGTAACATACAGTAAAAGTTCTGTGAATCTAAATGTGTTGAAAGAGGCTTCAAAAGTTCCTCAGAGCTGGGGAATTTATTTTTATTTTCATTTGAGTTACTTTTAAATGACTTAGAATTGTGTAGGCGACACTAAAGTTTTATATATTTCCTTGACATTTCTTTAGATACAATGTTTTGACTGTGGACAGTTTTAATATTCAGGTAGCTATAATAATGTGTACAGAAAGATTGACAGATCTACATGAATGCACACATACTTTGATAGTTGCATTTAAATAGAAAATAATAAAACCTGTGTGCATACAGGGCAAACAGGGAGAGAATGAGAGGCAGGGGAGCAGTGGCATTTCCATAAGTAGTTTGTCTACATGGACGCACACAAATGCATGTTCTTATGCATGAACATAAAGGGGGCGGGACAGACAGACAGACAGAGGTAGAGCACGGAAATGGCCCAGCATATGCCGAGTCGTTTACATATAGCCAGAAGGTCTGAGAGTCACTGAGGCAGAGAGAGCAGCAGACAGCAGGACAGACTGAGGAGGAACATGGTGCTGCATACAAACACTCCTGAGACAGGAAAGAAAGTAGAGACTGCAGTTCATGTTAACAGCGGGCAGCCTTAACGTCCAACTGAAATTAAATTGCCTTATTTATTTAGTTATGCCGCAGCTTACACATCTGATCTGTAATCACTTGTCCTGTGTTCTCCATCGAGAAAAACTGCTGGTTTTGCGTTCATTCGAAGAGAATGACATCTCAGAATATCAGTAGATGGATTTGCTCCACAAATCAAGAGCCTCAGACTTGAAACAACAAACGGCATAAGCCTTCCCCCAATGTCTCCTTTCTTATTTAACTAACAAACGTGAACACACAACTTGTCTCGCGCCTTACCTTGTTCAATGCGCCGCCGAAAAAAACATTTAACAAGTGCTAAATATGATTTCTTTAGCAAAAAAACAGTAGTTTTAGAAAATCCTCTCTGTGCTTTGTTATCTTGTGTATTGTTCCATCCCCTCAATACCTTGACAAGCACACAGCTTCCTACATGGGATAAATGGTTATAAATATCAGAAAAAGTATGGTTTAATGGGATTTAAGTTGCGCCTTAAATAATATAATGCTTATGACATACAGATTATTCACATTTACAGAAACACACTCAATGTCTCAGTTCCTAAAGTGCAGCATCAGTTGGCAAGCTGCTGTTGTTTGAGCACAGCTTGTGTCTCAGATCCCAGTCTCTTTGTTTTCTCCTTAAACGCTGTCACAGTCACAGCTTTGTTAACACACCAATTAACTGTATCCAATCAATTTTCCATTCTGAGTGTTTTGTTTTGATCGAATTGACAGTATACATTCACTTCATGTGTTTGTGTGCTTGTTGGAGCTTGAGAAAAGCATGTATATATATGAACTGTACTCTCTGTAAACACAATGAAATCAGCGTTAAATCAGACAGCTTTTCTGCCGTACACCTGTCAATCAAATACGGACATTTTGTGTTTTTAATTTAATCGTTGATTAATATCTGTGTTCATGCAAGTAGTGCTCTTCTCTTCTCTTCCTCTGTGCAGACATGCTGGTTATCCAACCAGTCTTACGTTCATAGACTACTGATTTGCAAAAGCAAATATGATTTGAGGGTAATGTCATGCAGCCCAGATTATTTTTTTCTATCAACATAATGAGGAAACATTGCTTCCAATCAGGAATGTTGAGGCTGAATGGAAAACATGTAACCAAAGCCAAGACCTTCAACTGATTTTGTTGCCTGAACTGAACCACATGGACTCCGCCAAAAAGTGTCTGCACGTAAAAAAATCACGTCGGCATATAAAACATGTTTACCATCTATCTTTTTTGGCATAGAAGTGTCTCGGAAGCTTGATTTAAGAGACACTCAAGAGCCCTTCGACGGGTCTCCGTGCCTGTTCTGTACTACGTGGACGAAGTTGGGCAAAGAGAAAATGGAAAACTTTGAGGAGCTTTGAGAATGTCTGCGTGCCGTAAGGAAAAACCCTAACGGAGTATAAAAGATCCTTGTCAGCTCGTGTCAGCGTCCTTGCGTGAAGGCTTTATCCAGACAGACAGACAGACAGAGGAGGAGGTGGTGCACACCTCTGAGACTATTTGAAGTAGCGACTAAAGTCGTGTTGAACTTGTCAGCAAAGAGGCAGTTGTTCTGTTACTTTGTCACAGTCCTTAGATACTTGGGTTTTTACATCAAAGGACTTTCTGCATGTATTCTGTTTAACATGCATATTTTCAACATCAAACGGGACATATTTTCTGTCTGTTGTGACAAACAGGAGGCGCCGAGATGCAATCAACCGTGACAGAAATTGATTTAGACGTTTTCACCTCACAACCGCGCAAACATGAAACTATGACAAGAATACATAAACCGTCCTGTCATGTATCTTGTTATAAATGAGTGAGAGTCTTCTTCGGTCTACGTGTGTTGAAAGCTGGAGATTTGTACGTCACGTGTAGGTGGGGGAGGGGCTTAGCAAAGGGCCAGTTGGATTTCTCAGAAACTCCTCAACAAAAGCACAAAAGTGCATATATATGTAATGGAATACATCAATTATGTATAACAGACTGTAGAGAACGGACTATGTCTGCAAATTACCTAATTATTCACCATTATTCATTGAATAAAGACCTCTGTTTCTGAAATTACCACACAGGGAGCACCGATTGTGAGCAAGAGCAAAAAAAGGCTGTTGTTCCTAGTCCAAAGAAAACACTGGAGTTTTTATACTATTCCCATATCACGTGATATCATAAATGGAATGCAATTTTCTGTTATGGTGTCGGTACCCCTAAATGAATGAAGTAAAAGATTCACCAGCCCTCATAATCCTCCCACCTTTTCATTCCTCTTGAGTGAAAGAAAGCAGTTAATGACCTCTCTAGCTCCTCTCCATCGCTTCCTTTACTCTGCACAAAAGGCCAGACGAGAGAAGAGAATCAGCACTCCAACACGCTTCCTTTCTCCTCTGCCCACATCGGCGCAATATGGCTGTATGAGATGAATGAAGGCCTGAAGTGAGTGGAAAAGGTTGAAATGTAGAAATTCGGCAGTGAAAAAGACAGCGCTGGCTCTCAGTAGCTGGCTCGGTGCGCGTGCCAGGTGTTTTTTTTCAGGTTTTTCACATGAAAAGGCTGCAATATGTGCACCGCAACATTCTAAAACCAAAAGAGAAGACACATTGAAACGCACGTGAACTGTTGTGTGAGACGCTTTGAGATGATCCATCCATTATTTTCAAATAATGTTACCTTTATAATGATTTCATGACAAGACAATATTTTCATGTCAGTTGTAGCTTTTTAAAATCCAATACTCTGCTCAAATGCAGGTGTTTTGTATGTTTTTTTGGCTTGTTGTTGATGAGGAACATCATAAAGTTCCCCAAAACTGAAAGAAATTCTATCTTAACAAAATGTCTAATATATATACAGCTGCCTGTATTAAAGGCAGGGGTGGGGGTATTATTAATTTGGAATAATTGCATAAATTGGTATTAGATGTTAGCTACTAAACCACAGGTAGCGCTAGGATGGAGCTAGAGGAGAGAGGGAGGGGGGGGGGGGGGGGGGGGGGCACCTGTGACATGCTTCAGTAGTTCCTCCTGGCAGTGCTGATGAGATAGACCCACAGACAACCACTTTGTTTCCCCAAGGGAGGACATAGAATATTTGCAGTTAATCTGGTTGATAGTCATAAACATTTTTTGAAGCACTTGAATCCATAGACCTGTCGTTAACTAATTAAGTCCCCAACTAGCCCCACCAAGTGAACCAAGAAGTAGCTAAACTGACCAACTTGTCGAGTGAACTTAACCAGTGGCTTTTCATTGGAAAAGGTCAAGGCAGACTGCAGGAAGTCGTGTGTGTGTGTGTCTTTGTGTGTAGGACAGGGATGACAGGACATGCTGGCTGACCACCTGCGTAAAATCAGGGAGGGGGAAAGAGGAGGAAGGTTTGCAGGATTGACTGTAACTGGGTCATGTAACGAGGTAGATTGACAGGCGAGAAATGAAAGAACGGAGGGGAGGTGAAGTGACAGGCAGGGGTTTCATTAGAAGAGGGGTTATAGGGAGGAGGGGAGAGGCTCATGGAGGAGGACTTGAGGGGTGAAAGCAGCAAGGGTGGAGAGGAGACGCAAAGGTGACAGGAAAGCTTGGGGGTGACAGGAGTGGATTGAGGGTGAAGGAGGGAGGAAATGGCAGAAAGGGGCTACAGGGGGGTGGCGACATAGGAAGAGAATATAAGGGAAGGAGACGGAGAGAAAGAGTGGCAGGTGGGAGGATTACAGGAGGTCAGATGAGAAGGTCAGGGGGGGGAGAGAGGAGAGACTGTAAGCAATAAGACGACGAGTGATGAAGGGAACAAGAAAGATGTTTCAGCTCCAGCTGCGACTCCTCTCACCTCCTGTCATCTCTGTTTCTCCCTCAGCTACCAGGTATGTTTATGTGTGTGTGTGTGTGTTGAACAGCCCTTGTTTGTTTTTGTGTGTGTGTGGGGGGGGGGGGGATCAGAGAGGAAGGAAGGCCTCCCAGGATGCTTGCCCTACTGCAGCGCCGGTGGTTTTCAGGCGGTGCAGAGCTGGGAGGCCTCTCCCAGAGTGATGGGCCTCCAAAGCAACCTTTCCACCCGGCCGCCTGTCAGTCAGCGTTATCTCTTCCAACTGACGCCAAGAGGGAGACCCACAGAGATAGTGAGCGCCTGGCATGGTGCAAACATGACGCCTATGAAAAAAGTCTTTTTTTTTTCTTATTTCTGGAGCCCCATCAAAGCAAACCAGGATGTCTGCGGATTATTTCAACAGTCTCAGATCACAACAGACAGATCCGGCGTTTGAACTATTTCAGTCGAACAACAGACTTCATCTACTCGTCTTTGTGTTCCTGCTTTCTCACAGTGTCTCTGAGGATGTCTAATATGAGAACTACCATATGTGAGCCATTGAATGTTTTGTATTATTACTTTTTCCCCCTCTTATTTTAAATTGGGAAAAAAAGTACAGTCCTGTCTGTTTCAATGGGACCATTTAAAGTGTCAGTCATTAAATAATGACTCGTTTTCTTCTTTTAATCATGGGTGTTATGCTGCAAATTTAATTTTTGATAATTTTAATGAGATTATTATACTAGGATGTAAATGTATGTTTGAGTACTCTTAGTAACTATTGGTGCTTATCAAGTGACCTTTTGTGTTCAGGGAGGAGTTCACCTTCTTTGAGACTTCTTAGTGAGATTTAAGTCTTGTCTGCTAATAAATGTTCGCTGTGCATTTATAATACCAATGCAGCGAAAAGACAATACGCGCTAAACGCATACAGACATTCAGCTAGTTTGCAGTTTTTTTGCCATTTTACTACTATTAGCCTATAAAACACTGATCTGGTAAGAAAAGGGGGCACCACAGTCTCAAGAACTCTCTGCTTGTCTCTCTATGTATCTGCATCTCATTATTTCTCCTCGTTCTTCCCTGGTGACCCCGCTGCTCCTCACCTTTACTCCGCTCTCTTGCTTTGTGTTTCTGATTTCCTCTTTCTCTGTTTGTATGGAGCGTCTGGGTGCGTGGATGTTTGGATGAATATTTATGTATTTACATCCTCGATGCATGTTCTGTATTTCTTTTTTTTCCAATTCTTTTTTTTTTGGGGGGGGAAATATTGGCAGACGTAGAATACAGTAAACATGTACTTTGACTTATATTCCCATTGTTTTTCAGCTTTCTTAAACATATTCAAACAAACAACAAACCTTTCCCACCCACTGGTACACCCACCTAGAAGAACAGAAAAGTAAATAAATGAAAAGATCACCTCATTTTGCCATGCCAGATATCATGACATAAACACACACATACACTGTACATCTGTATGTAGACACGCCTGCATCAACTGTTATGTCTATTGTGCGCTTCATGGTTTAGGGTCTAGAGACCAAGAAGTACTGCTAGGGGGTATCGGGCATAGTTTTGAGTTCCCCTAAGTATGTCAGAACCGGGTCCCAGGTGGAGAAGAATTTGTTCCTTGACCCCCTGAGTGAGTATTTTATTTTCTCTAACTGTATGAATTGCATCAGCTCACTAAACCACATAGACGCCTTAGGTGGATTTCTTGATTTCCAATGCAACAATATTCTTCTATGAGCAAGAAGTGTCGTAAACACCATGATGTTTTTATGTCTTTTTCTTATTGTAGAGTGTTGTCTATCTGTGACACCAAATATAGCTGATGCTATTGGTTGGAGATCAATATTAAGAGCCACAGAGATTGTTTTAAAGATCACAGACCAGTAAGATGCCAGAGCAGGGCGTGACCAAAACAAGTGAGTTTAGTTGGCAGGGGTATTACGACATCTGTTACAACATCTGAATTAGGGTACATTTTAGCTAATCTTGTTTTTGAGAAATGAGCTCGATGCAGAACTTTGAATTGTATTATGCTGAGTTTTGCACAAGAGGAACTGTCTTCTTCTTCTATGTCACCCCCTAGCTCACCTTCCCAGTCCGCCCTTATCTTTGCCAGCGCTACATTTTTAAGAGAGGCTATACAGTCATGTCTTCTTGAAATTAGCCTTTTTGAGTCGAATGGGAATTCTAGCATATCATCTAAACCTGACACTGAAGAGATGTTTGGAATGTTAGGGTACCTTCTGTATTTCTATGCACATGCGAGAGCATGTAGCCGTGCACAGGCGTGTGAAATATGTGTTCATATTATACCTGTTTCCATTTGTGATCTATGCATTTGTATATGTGCTTCAGGTGCAAACGTGTGTGTGTGTGTGTGTGTGTGTCTGGGGGCTTTTGGGTTGGGTTTTGTGCGTGACCTTTTATATCCCCAGCTGTCTCCGAGAGCAGAGAGCTGACTGCTGCATACAAACGATGTCAAAGTGCACACAACATGCCAAGAAGTGTTGATTTAAACTGACGGTACAAAGATATGATTGATGAATTCTGCCACTTACTACAGGTTGACAACCAAACAAATACTGCTTTTATTCTGAAACGCTGCCAAGAGAGAGAGACCTCACAGAAAAATGCATTCTTTATTTTACGCTGTGTTTTTTGCCTGTGTAGATTCTTGATAAAACATCCCGATAAAGCATCACATTCATCAACTTAAACGTTGGACTTGACCAGCCAATGAGAAATATTTCACTATGTAGTTCCTTTAAAAGGTAGAACTGAACAACTAAAAAGACATGACGTGCCGCTGGTAGCAAGGGTAAGTTGAATCTCTTATTTAATTTCATTTCTTTAAACTCACCAACAGCATGTACGTCTGGGAAAGCTGCAACACTGCTAAATAGAAATTCCTTGAGAAACACAAGCAGTCAGATGATCGTACAAGATTTAACAAACATCAAAGTTAGCCAAGCTTATGGTGTTTGAAAGGAAAATACTGTAAATTATCACTGAAGCTGTTTGACGTAAACATCCTTAAGGGGGGGGGGGGGGGTGTTCCCTGGCAACATTTTTTTGAGTCAACGAAGGACGTTCTTGAACCACAGCTGTAGGGATGGTCGAGGTGGAGGGTGGGCGCAACAAATGGCTGACCTTTGCTCGACACTTTGGACCCCTGGGCCTGTGCCAGGTCGGCCTGTTCAGTAATCCAGTCATGACCAAGTGCCGAGAGCAGCCGAGACATCGGGCACTACGAATTGTCACAAGCAAATATTGTAGAGAAAACAAATTAAATTGTTTTTGAAATGACTGAAAATCTGACTCAAGTTACAGCCTAATAAAGCAGACTTTTCCTAATAACCTGGAACAGAACTCATAAAAAGGCTTGAAGTGCCACAGGCAGCATAGGCCCTCAGGTAAACAGTTAACCTGCAGTGAGCTCCCTACCAGCATGGTGTGGGTTTTTAATAAACCGGTGTTATAGCACCATAAGATATCAGAAGCCCAGGGGCTTACACCCACTCAGAGGACTCGAACCCACAGCTCACAGTGCAACCGAACCCTCTGAAGCCCTGTGTTCATCGCCGTCGAGTCTTTGGATTATAAGTAAAGCATCGCCCTAGCGCTGCACAGGCCCAAATGTGCGCACCCACTCCGAGGACTCGAACCCGTGACCAGCTGCACGGGGCGAACCTTAACCCGCTGTGCCACTGCACTCCACAGCTGAATGTGGGCTTTTTTTCCCCTTCTTCTTCTTCTTCTAATAAAGCAGCCTTATAGCACCACAGGTAGCAGAGGCCCTCAGGTAAACAGCTAATGAAATCCCTCTCTCCCTCTCGGACTAAATCATCCAAATAGCAACCGGCACCTCCGGCACAGAGGCAGACGGACGGCCAAGAGCCAGCCAGAGCAGGAGGGAGAGATGTGGAATGAAAAGGAGAAGAGGAGTAGAGGGGTCGAGACTGGTGCAGGGGGGGAGAATTTGAGTAATTGAAAGATATGGTTGAGAAACCGTGTGTGTGTGTGTTGTGTGATATTGCAGGGTATTGTAGGGCACAATGGAACAGTTACATTATATTGTATACTTTAAACATCTCAAGTGCTATAAATCACTGTCATTAGCAGACCCGGCTCTTGGGGAAGCAGCAGGCGTCTCGACCGCTGTTACCAATCGAAGGTAAAATATATTTTTCATTCCACTTGATGTTGTGACTGCGACTTGAGCCACGTACCGCCGCAGCTTCCACTTTGTGTTCTCACTAATAAGCAGGCCTGCTTGTATAAAAATGGAAAATGTCACTTCATATCCGTCATTACTGGGGCTCTGTGGTCTTACTTTCAGGCGAGTCAACATTTATTGGAGTGTTTGCATTCCAGTTATCCCAAATAGAATCCTAAAGCACGGAAATGGGATAATACTGCCGAGGTGAAAGAAAGAAGTGATACATGAAATGTTGGGGATATGTTTCCAGATCAAATGCTCTGGTGCGGCTGTTTTTATTATCAATTTTTTGCTATTCTGGCAGCAGGACTAGGGGTATCAATGCTGGTCCACTTGGGTCCAGACCATAGCCTGTGCATAAGAGGTGGACGTGTGACGTCACCCATTGGTTTGGCCGTTTTGAAGCCTTGTGTTCGGCGATATAGCCTTCGCCATCTCGGCTTTTTTTGCTACCAAGGAGCAAACGTGACTATATTTGGACGGCGGAGGAGTGATGTAGAGACGCTGTATACTGCTGTTGTAGAGACCTGTCAATCACAGTAAGCCCGCCCTAAATCATACCCTGCTTTATGGTCTATTTGATGCTAAATGGACCATCATTTACTAAATGAACATCATGCTGTATTGAAGAAGACTTGAAACTAGAGATTGAGACCATAAACTCATGTGTACAATGTTTACTGAGGTAATAAATCAAGAGAGAAGTAGAGTCATTTTCTCATAGACTTCTATACAACCAGAGGAGTCGCCCCCTGGTGGCCACTAGAGAGAATGCAATTTTAACACACCAGCATTGGCTTCACTTTTTTTAGAACCGGAGGTTGCCGCCTGGTCCAGACTGTAATATCTCATGATCACCAGAGGAAGACTCCTAATGACTTATGTGATCTTCTGACTTTTCCCTCTAGCTCCACAAGACATTTTCCATCTTTCGGTGTAATGTCTTGAAAACTATTACATGAATTGCCATGAAATTACACAGCCATTCCTGCTCTAAATGTCAGTTAAACTTTCAAATAAAACGTGACAGCCCTAGTGTGTGTCAGAGCTTTTGAGCTGTTTTACGTACAGTCCTGCAGCAGCGTCACAATGTTCAGAAATTCAGCATCCTACAACAAGTAGTTGCCTTTATATCCATAATATTTCTAACTTTTTCTAACTGCAGTGGAGATGTTTGTTGAAAACAGTGTAAGTGGAGAGCTGTGGCCAAACAGCAGGCAGGCAGGGAGCTGGCTGCACAACATGAACCTCTGCTTCCACGCTGGATGCCAACAGGCCCTTTTCACAGCAGCCATTTTGACATGGCAGGGTGAACACAGGTGTGATTCAAAAAAGGAATTATGGCCCTGTTCCATTTAGCTGGGCTCGGGTCCTGGTATTGTGCATGCTGGCTCACTGTAATGGCTTTGACACTAAATAGAATGGGACCGTTATCAGTTTTATCAATTACATCTGTGTTTACCCTGCATGTCAAAATAGCTGGTGTGAAGGGCCTATTGCACTGCTCACTGCAGGTTCCTAGTACCGCTTCTACTGCAGGTTGATCGTTTTGGTTTACAGTCCGCATCTCTGTCTGTGTTGGTCCAAGTGTGACTGCACTGCACCAATAACTTCATCTGACTTCCGACCTTTTGATTTGGACTCGTTTTTGTTTTGCATTGGACACAACTTTGTTTGGTTTCTGCAGAGGCGTCAGCTTACTTGCTGTGGTCTCCCACCAATGCTGAATGAATGCAGTTGAAACCGACCCGCGCTACATAGTTCAACAGTTAAAAGGTTCGATGAGGTAGAACAAAGAGCTGGCAGGGTCTCAGGCCTCGGAAGTTGAAAGTTGGAATCCATTTACTGTTTGTCTGCCAACCGATTCTCCAGCCAAGATCTGACCTTTGATGCAAATTGTTTGATTGTGTTTGCTTTGTATTGCATTTTTTGCATTTCACTGGATCGCATGCAATAGATACACAGCCTGCGACATTGGAATGGGCAAAGGCCAAAAAACGACTGAGCTAAAACAGCAAACCATTTAATCGTGTTTCAGGAGCAGTATTTTGAAAGGAAACCAAAAACTATTGTTCATCTGACATCAATTTAAACAACACTACAAAATACCGGTTTTACAGATTGTTTCCCAGACTCCCTTATGTGTGTCGGCACCTCCTCTGCTCACAGTTGTTACACCCACTGACGAGGTTATGTTTGGTCCAATTTGTTTGTTTGTTATTTTGCAGGGTATTTGAAAAAAACACAGATTTCAGGTTTCAGGTCTGGTGGAAACTTGGGCCGCTTTCCAAAGAATAAATGATTAGTATTTTGTGTTGATCCGTGGTTTCTTAACACTGAGAGAGGGAGATTGTTTTGCTATTTTCTTAATGAACATTATGGCGTACCTGTCTGTACTTATGATCATGTATTAATATCTGTATTTTTATCCAGAGTTAAAAAAAAAAAAACGTCATACCTCGGATGATTTGTCTCTAGCGCATACAAATGTATGTGATCATAAATCACAGCACCGAGACAGTCAGGTTTGATGGGAGAGAGTATTATTTTACCATCACACAGAAAATCACAACAGCCTTTATTCATCCTACAATTTGTCCAGGTTTGGGTGTTTCCTCTACTTCTCTGTCAGGCAGCCAGAAAACATCATCACATATTCGTCTTGCCTCGGGGGCTCCTTGCATTGATTACAACAAGGCATTAAACACTCGACAATATATCACCGTTTGACTTCACCAACATAAATCTGCTCAAGCTTGAACTTGTTGTGGGACTACTTTTCATTCACCACACGTCAGGAGAAACAGCAGGAGGCAGGGCCGTCTCCTGCAGCGCCCCTCTTCCATCCTGAACCAGATTTATGCCGATACCAGAGTCCAGACTGAAGGCCGGTTTGTTCAAGTCAATTTCAAAGTCACTTTCTTTCCCTGCTGTTCCCCAGAAATAGACTTTGATTCACACAACTTGTTTTTTTTTGTCCCTGAAGAGGACACCGCAGTCTTACCCTGGAAATTCACCCTAACCAAAGAGTTAGTATTCAAATCAAGTGCTTGTCAGATCACCCAACAGCATCGGATTCAGCACCCCCAACATCAAAATGTGGGTGCTGCGTCTGACAACTTCTACAACTTTCCTAAACCTACAATCTGACGTGCACACACTCTCAATGTCACGCAGGTGTGCAGAGGTAAGAAATAACTTCAAACTCTTTTTCTAAGAGCTCTGTCTTTAAAGTAACTACAAGGAACTTCACTGGTGTTGATTTTGGTCAAAAGCGGTAGTGTTTCCGAGCACCAGCACCTGCGCTCAGTCCTGGTTCTGGTTCTTCCTCCCTTTACCTCAGCAAGCCCAGCAATACGGCCTGGGTCTCCAGCATCTTGGTGTCGGGGTTAGCTCTCAGCGGAGCAGCAAGAAAAAGCTTTGCTCCAGACCGGAGGAGAAGCCACTGCTGCTGGGCACTCAGTTCTCCACCTACCGTTGGAGCTCTGACTGCAGGTCCAAGGTGGCAGCGAAGCTGGATCTGGGTCTGTCCAGGCCATGCTGTAGTCTGAGCTGAAGGAGATTATGTTGAACCTGCACGTCGTAAATTGTTTCATCGAGTTTTGGAGGGAATTGGATCCGATGACATGCACGAAGAAGAACTATAGAAATAGACAATATTCTTGCTGATTGTCTTGTTTGCGTTTGTAGGTCATACAGAGGTGTTACTTTCATAACCAGTCATGTTCCTTGTTGTTTAAGAATATTTCAAAAGAGGTGTTAACGCATGGTCCATTCGGTAGCTGTTCTTGAGCTTTTTGATCATAGTCTTCGTCAGCAGATCTTTAATCTTAACTTGACGACATTGGCCACACGTTCAATTTAAACCTTTGATTCAGTTCACAACCTCTGCAGAGTGTTTTTTATTGTGTTGAGTGAAAGGTAAAAGGTTTCCAAACCATTTCAGTTTAGCATCAGTAGCTTTAAAACTAGGCAACTAAATGAGAAGCCTAACCTTTTTGTCTCCGACACCCAGAGCAATTTAAGGAAAAAATAGTCCCACTCCAGCCATGTAGGGACCATTTATCGGACCACAGCCCATTTTGTTTACTGACACATAGTATAAGAACCCTTTTAGCAGAGAATAGAAAATCCGCAGGACCTTGGACTGTGGGAGCACAACGTTGGCTGCAAACCAGGAGTGAAGGCTTCACTTGATGTCACTTTAATCTACACTTTAAATTCCTTACTCTGCTTTGTTCATCAGAGAAGCCGGCTCTTCAAAGTCTTACAGCTTTTGACCAGGCCTGCACAAACTTTATCCATTTGACTTTTATTTAAGTGCCAACAGATAACATCTGCAAGTATAAATCCACCAGTGAAGAGGGGAACAAAACTCAAGACGCCTTGCAGGGAGGATGCAGACAAAGACAGAACATTGTCTTCCAGTTTTAAGTGCATTAAAGAACCCATAATGATTTCCTCTGAATGCTGACATTTCATTATTCAGAGTAAAGAAAGATGTATAAAAGTTGGGGACACGCTTTTTGTTTTGTTTTTGTGAATCATTCACAAGGGAGGACTTGTTTGCTTACCTCCTTCATTTTTTCCTTACAGTATTGAATGATAATAGTAACGTTCATCATTCGATCAATATTTCATCTACATTTCAGTGTCTTGCGCAACAATTGTGTTTTGAACTGATGAAGAGTAATGATGACTTAAGCAAAAAACTTCAATCAAGACTGTAAAACAGAAATAAAACAAGAATAATGTTGGTAACACTAACAACATAATCTTATTTCAATTAGATATTTTGGAGCTTTAACCACATGTCACTGTCTTCTTCAGCAAAGTAGACTCACATGATCACAGGTTGTGACCACTGGCTTGGTTACAGGAAGGTCTTTGTTAGATCTAAACAGCTACTTTGATCGATGACTAGTCGATGTGGTGACCCACTTAGGTCACATGTTAAATGCTAAATTCACTCATCATTTCGTTGCAGACTAATTAGTCAACAATATTAATTATCAACTCATCTTTTCAGTTATTCATTCAGTAAAAATGTCAAACATTTCCTGGTTGGATTTTCTGCTTTGCTTTGTTTTTCTTGTTTTTTTAACTAAATATATCACCCTGTAACCGTTGCTTCATTCAGATTGACATGTCTGCATGTTAAAAACTGACTGAGCATCCATAGTGTACAACGTGGTGTCTCCAAACTTTGGCTTTTGTTGTGTGTCACCCCATTCTGCCATACACATGGTTCTATGGGATATATTAATATATGGTATAAGAACATACAAGTGTCCCCTTCAATTGAGAAAAGGATGCCAACAGTCTAATGTTACCACAAGGAACATTTAATCGGTATGCCTATGACTTACAGAAGTAAACAAAACCATCAGCGAGAAGATTTCTATGTAGTTATTCTTGAGCCCTGCAAAATCAGACTCTGGTGCTCGGAAACACAACCGTGTTTGTCCACAGGGACCGCCAAAATCAAAATGAAAGTTCCTCGTAGTAACTCTGAATAACAGCCTGGTTTATAGATGCTCAACATGGGGTAACCTTGCAGCGGGTTTCATCAGTGAACTCAGAAACAGTGCCACCGCTTGGTTTACTCTGCCCGACAGAGGATCCAGGTGTGCTTGCAGGGAGAGGCTTGGTTTTCAAATGCCTTTTGTCTGCTGTCACACATCAGTCAGATGTTATCAGGTGAACCAGAGCTCATTGTTCGGCTGCGTGTAAGCCTGCGATTCAGAGAGGTTTACCTTGAAATTCTCTGCACTCACTGCGTTCTTTGAGCTAAAACTAGTTTGAGGGATGTGCTACAGGAAAGATGTATGTAACTGAACAGAAAATGTAGAAAAATGATAGAAGTATCAGTTCTTTTTTTTTCCTAGATCAGGCAGACTGTCTTTGTTGCTATTTGAATATTTGTTTGGTAATTATATGCATATCGAGCAGGTTAAGTGGGGGACATGTACGCTTAATTATCTGATATAAAAACCTGCATCACGTTAGCATAAGACAGCACTTGTTCTGATATTTTGTCATGATATGTGGTGTGTGTGCATTCATTCTCCCTGCTTCTGACAGCTTCCTGTGAACAATAAGACAAGATCATGAATTTGCAGATTCATTTTTCTTCAGTGGAGAGGAAATGATTAACGCGTCAGTAAACAGCAAATTAAATATAATTGAGCACAATAAAATAAAAAAAGGAAGCAGTAGGTTGAGCTTCACAACTGTAAACTGAAGTTTATTCCAATTTCTGGTGCCTGTTGCTTTATTTAGGTATACTAACAGATGCATCTTCTGACCTCGCTTGCAGTGTGTGGTTTTGTTCCTCCATCGGTCTAACTTTAGCTTTCTGGTATGTGTAAAAATATTTAAAAGAAAAGTCTGAACCTACAGAGGTAAAAACCCTTCATGGCCGTACAGAAGAAGGAACGTAAACACTTTGCTGATCTTAACGCAGAGGCTGCCACTTCTGCAAATTGACTGCTGCGTGTCTATTGAAGCAGCACAAGGTCCAAAACATGACTGACTGTCAGCCGAGAGACACTTTCATATATTCTTACAAACTTTCTATTGTCAACTTTGAAATCAAACATTGCATCTTATAATAACGCTATCTTATAATCTTCAGATGTGACCTTTATTGTGCCACTAACCGGTGCTGTGCGGTCTGTGTATGTTTTGATAGTCTGTTTATTGGATTAAAACCAAAGTGAAAGAAAAATTACAAATATTTTTCTTTCGTCCTTGCCGCTGCCATGAGACTACTTCGCCAGGAAGAGTATGGAGCAGCTCTGGGAGACAGACCTCCAGATAGCGGAGCTATAACAATGTAGGGGGTCTGATCTCGGGGGGGATCGCCCCGACTCCCCTCCAGATCAGAAAACTCTCTGTTGCTGCCCTTACACAGGTTCGATCCAGCACTACCGCTGGCCACAACCCGCTGTCTCTCCCGACGCTGTCGTTAATGTTAACCACATCAACTTTATAGGGCCAAAATATGTCTTTGAGGCTGTTTGTCAGTTTGTAGTTCCTCTGCTGCTTATAAAGGCCAAAGAAATCAATGAAGAATAAAATAAAAGAGCGTCAGCCAGAAACATTCCAACTATTTTACAATATAATATGAACCAATGTGATTTGCGATATGTGATCAAATGTCTGACAATCTGGAAATATGTCTTCTTGGGTTTTTAACGTGCCAGCGTACCGGAACCATTGATTTCAAGCTTTGTTCCCTTCTCTGGTTGAAGGTGTGCTAATCAGAGAAATGAGCTGCTGCAATTATGCAGTTATTATTATTAATATGACAACAAGTCACATAGAGGACATAACTGCTTTGGAAAGCACATAACAGAAGAAACCTTTCTGTCAAAAACAGCCATGAAGAAACACTGCTCCTCCTTTCTGCAGGATTTGGCAAACATCCCGTGATTTTAGTCCCCGGTGATAATACAATTGAGGACGAAGCCGGGCTTCATCTCCTCCAGGAACCAAACAGAAGAGAGCGTAAGAGAAAGGCGAAAGAAAAACTCTGGGGCTTCCAGGAAAAAAGCCCATCGCCATCCCTGGTAAAAACCACGCCCGGAGCCCGGAAGTGTAGAAGCCTGCGAAGAGCTGCCCTGCAGCGCTGCTCTCCAAACGCCAGCTAGTAATGTGCCACCTGTTTAACGCTGCAAATTCAACATCCGCGACCGGAGCTCTCCGCTTCTACCGCTCCAGCCAAAGCCTTTCTCCACGGGACACCACTAGCTTAGTGGAAAAGACTGAGCGCCAAGGACGAGCTCTCAGGCCTCACTCACTGCAGAAACAGAATACGTTCCTCCTCTCCTTCTTTTGCGTCTCCTCACTGTTGCTGCATTTGTTTTATTTAGATCCAAGCACGGGCTAGTGCACAGCGGGTTGGTTGGGGTTTAAGGAATTACCCACGTCACTTTGCCAGGTGGAGTCCAGCTTGCTGAATGGCAAGCTGTTACATCTTTATCGCCTTCTTTCGTTTTTCTTTCTAAATCTCGCTGTCATTTTAACTTACGTCCTCTGTCTCTAATATCTCAGCTAATAACTCTGTTTTTTTTGTGTTTTGCTCCTTCACACACACACACACACACACACACACACACACACACACACACACACACACACACAAAGAGAATATAACACTCAAACTGTTGTAGTAGGTTCCCCTCCCCTGCTCTCCTCGCCTTCCCCTCTTCCTCTTTCTCTCCCCTCTGCGTCAAATTCAAATAAGCGTTATTGCGGTATGACTGCAACAAATAAACAAACACCAATCCAGCATAGTGAAATATTGAATGAAAACACTGTCACAGAACTTACTGCAGCATCATTCTCCTCTCGCCCTAATCTCTTTCCCTCGCTCCTCCCTGCCTCCCCTCGTCTCTCCTCCTTTGCCTCCTTCCCTTCCTCCTCTGCTCGCGGCAGGATGGCTATTGGCAAATCGAGTGAGGTAGGATTAATTGTAATTCAATGTTTATTACTGCCAGCGCTGTAGGTGAGGAGATGAGAGATAGAGGGAGGGAAACAAACAGAGGGAGGGAGGGAGAGGAGAGAAAGGGGAATGAGGGAGGTAGAGGTACAGATGATTGTCTCAGCACAATCTCAGGCCTCCTGCTGAACACCCCCTCCTCTTCCTCCTCCTCCTCCTCCTCACACTCAAAAAAAACCACATTCCCACAACAGCATGAGAGTTACACACCAAGGACGAAACATCCAAAACTTTGAGACGAGCATCATCTGCTTCTACCTTAAGTGTGTTGATTGATAGATGGATATACAGTGATATTATCATCATTATGTAAAATACTGCTCAAACCATATCAACACAAGGTTCACTTACTTGTCTGATCCGTAGCTTTTGACCGTGACTCACAGTCTTCATCAGAAGTTAAAATAGACTGTCAAACGGAGAGGTAGGGATGCGTAACGTTGGGATTTTATCAGTACTGGTACTGTAATGGGAAAATATGTCATAGTCTAATGTGAAGGTTTAAGGAATGTAAGTCCTAAAAGAGCAGACACCAAACTGTAGTTTCAGTAGATGACTTTAATTAGTTTAGTATCCAGGTGTCTTGTTATCTGTTATCTTGTGCACTGTTTGTTTACTCTTCGTAAGACAGAGACACAGAGAGGCCTTGATTAACAGAGATCCTCTGTTTTAAATACTTTTGAAGTCATTTGTGACGCGTTATCTGAAGTTGTAAAGGCGTAAACCTTTGCATGCAGATGGGATGGGTGAGGGTAAAGAATGTCTGTTCTGTCTCTGCAAATGGTCATTTTTATGTTGTCACAGTGACTTCAAAAGAAGCATCTGTTGTGAGTTTAAACTGATTAGGGTAAGGCAAACTGTGAACAAAAGGGATTTGTAAACAGGAGATAAAAGCATCTTCCTGACTGTCTTAAATGATATACTAAGGCTCGAAGGATGACCTGCCTTTTGTTGTGTTCTTTGTGTATTCTTGTTAGCTAAAGCAGATAACAGGAAGCTGTCTGAGTATAAATGTCCATGCATTCTGAGTGTAGGTAGAGCATTCTCCCAGATGACGGCGATGTGTCTGTGAGACTGTTCTCTTTGCTTGCAAGCAAATAAATTGACTTTATAAACCTTGATCGTTCATCAAAACTCTGTTTTACTTTATATTGATAGAAAACCTCAACTTTCTTCTCCCGACTAGTCATAAGAAATATTCCACAACAGTACTCTTATCGGTTGTTTTTGATTATATTGTGAGAAAAAAAGCCAATTTAGAAAATAATCGACATTGCTTCATTATGCTTGTAAACAGATAGTCTTTCTTGAGCCGCAACACAAGAAGTTTGGCATCCCAAATGAGAGGTCCTAAAAGTTCTCACAGTAATTAAAAGTTTGACCATGGCGCAAAATATCCTCACACGAAAGGTTTGTGTGATATCCTCCAAAAAGTTATTTTGTTGTTTTTAAATATTACCTAGAAAAATGACCAGGCTGGTCATTCGTAACTATACCTACGAAAAATAATGCGCCGTAGTTCGTAGATATCCCACAAGATCAATTTGTATGTTTTCCACGTAATCGCAAACAAGGAAGTATAGAGAGCGCAAAACAACACAGGATGGGAGGGAGGGGAAGTGGACGGATCCAACAACTAGTGATCTTTCAGCCAGGAGACTGCTGTTCGTTCCAAGTCAATGCTGGTTTGTGTAATGTAGTTATGGCACTTCGGTAGTTATTTTAACCCAAATGTCGATCTTTTCCTAAACCAAACTAAGATGTTTTGTTGCCTAAACCTAATTAAGTTGTTTCTTGTGAAGACAGAAGTTTATTTATTTTTCGTAGAATATCATACGAACCGTTGTATGAGGTTACACGACTAATAAGTAAATATCTTCTTACTAATACCGACGGTTGGTCAGTGCTCCTTTGGCATCTGACACGATTCACCAACTTTCAAAAATGTAAAACCAACCCGCGTCATTATAAAACAGCCAACATAGAGCCTGAGGGACGGGTGGTGGACAGGTCAAACAAACACTGGAGTTTCAACTATGAAACTGTCGTTCGAGCCCCAAAAAGTTGTTGAGTTATTTAGAAATTACACTAGTAATGTTTGTGACGTGTTTTCCTTATTCATGTTACTTTTTTTTACCTTTTACTTTTTAGTTTATCTACAAATTTCAACCCCAACCATGATTTTTGTCCTAAACCTAACTTAGTGGTTTCGTCGCCTAAACCTAACTGTGTCAGTTTAACGTTAACGACGTGGCGGCGACGAGAAGAGCCTAAAAAGCGGTATCATGACACATGGAATGTTCTGAGAATGTTGTGCTATATACATGCCTACCCGTGAGATCAGGTTGAATAAAAAGCCATTAATAAACAATTAACTAGAATTAAATACATTTTGAAAAATAGAAATTCAATTAAAGTCTAAATATCTTGAATATACAGTACGCTGTAAACTTATGTATTTAAGGAGGCTAGTAACCAACAACCTCCTGGTAACAATAATCATAAAGTTACTACATTTTACTGTCCACTATCAGTAATCCTTCTATCCAGCACATAAGTCTGGAGTTAAAAGCTGCTAGAATCTATGTGATAATACGTGTTACCTTTAGCAAGCACCTTCTGGCATCCACAGCTGATCTTGACAGATTCTCACTTCTGCTGCATCGAGGAAGGAGCTCGCAGTTTGTGGTGTCACCTGGCGCTATCAGGAGCGAAATGTTCACACCACAGAGTGCCGCTGAGTAATTACTGCTACCCAGGGAGGGACCCCCCACCACTGAACTCCCCTTAAGATTAATGTGGACATAAACTGCACCCAAAGCAATAAGAAAATAGGAAAACAGTTGGAAACAGAAAAGAAAATTGACTATTTGTGTGAAAGAAGGCAAAAAATAATTTAGAAGTTTCAAAAAGATAAAAAATGTAGATGCAAATAACTGAATGCTTTTTTGTTGGTCTTCGTATTAAGGCATGAATGTAACTAGATAGACAACTACTGCTAACCAGAGTGTCTGGGAGGACTCTAGCTGGCTGCATTACCTTTGGCATTTGAAGACGAGAAAAAAATGGATCAGAAAACAACCAAGGGCACAGCCTGAAGCATGAGGAAATGTTGGCACCTGCAGTAAGAGGGGGTGGAAGCCGAGCTCACACAAAACCACTGTGTCAACAAAAAGATACATCAACAAATATTGTAAAAAGTCAACGGGGTGATGGAGGAAGGAGGACTGGAGACAAGGGGGAAACAGCTTCTTCCTTTCAGGGCGACTGTGGAGCTTCAAGCTGTATAAACTGTGACTTTGTGTTGCTTTGCATCTGAAAACTGAAATAAAAAAGACATCTTCCATCATTAATTATGGAAAACTGTTTCTGCAGTACAACTGTATCAGTGTCAACTGCGAAAGATGCAGAGAAACTTGCTGTACAAAGAAAAGAAAATAGCAAAAGATATGATCGCTTATTTCCAAATTCAAGGATTAAACCTGAGCTGATAAATATATTTCAGAATACCACAGTTTATTTCATGACAACAGTTTGTCATGAAATAAGCTTTGCACTCTTGAGCTAAAGAGAAGATACCATTTCTCATGTCTGTGTAATGCCATGTAGCTAGCCGGAAGCTGATTAGCATAGCTTAGCATAAAGACTACATCGTATAGCACTCTTTTAAACCACTAAATGTTTGTGTTTGTGTATGAATATGACCATGTTAGTAAGTTAGCGTGTGTTGGTCAGTGTATTTCCTATATTTTGTAGAGAGCCAGAGTAGTTGTTTATACCTCTGCGTCCAGTCTTTATGCTAAGCTAGGCTAATTCCCTCCTGGCTGCAGCTCCTTCTTAAATATACAGAGAAAAAAGTCGTATCGATCTTGTCCTCCAACTCTCAGCGAGGAAATAAGCATATTTCACAAAATGTTGAACAATGTTATTTAGTTGGCTCATATGCTGGTTTATTTATAACAAGATGGTTCATCTCAAGAGGACCCTTGAATTCTGAAGTGTTTACTAGTGGGTCTCTACTTTGCACAGCAAGTGTATCACAGCTGGAAATACTGTAAAACATTATCATTTCTGACAGGACATGTCTTTTAAAAAATGCAAAGCACGTTGAGGATCCAGAAACTATTCCCTCGTGGAGCTATATGTGCGATATCATAAAATCTGATTTACATTTGATTACATTAGATGCATGTTTTGGAAACACTTGTAGCGCTGTTCATAAAGCGTGACTAAGCGTGATAAATTATGAGGAAAATAATGATTAGAAAACACAGGTATTGTTCCTCTCGAGGTAACTGTTTCAACTTGACTGACTGGACCGACAGAGAGAAACAAAGAAAACAACAAGAGGGTTGGGACGTCTGAAGAGCCGACAGAGGTGGAGATGGGGGGTCAAGGAAAGGAAGAGATGAAAAACAGAAAGAAACTGAGGATACTGGGGAAAGAAAGAGATAGTGGTGGGAAAGGAAAGGGACGGATCGAAAGACAGTAAGAGAGAAAGAGAGAGATGGAAAAATTAAGGTATAGTGGAGGCATTGCAGGCACGGCTGCCCAGGTCTGCGGTTTGTTAAATAGCTTTTTGATGGAATTGGTAAAGCAGTGAAGCCTGTGACACTGTTAGCTGGCACACCACAGAGAGAGAGAGAGCAATGGAGAGGTCAACAGAAATAAAGAAGGAAAGATGCAGGCCGAAGGTAGGGAGTTAAAAATCAGAGGGAGTGAAGGTGAAGGAGAAAAAGATTCAAATGTTGATTTTGGGATTTTTACTGCAGAGTCATTCTGCCCTCAAGAGGTGGTGAGTGTCATAACAGCTCTGCTGTATGAACCTCAATGTCTGTAACAGCACTGTGCGTGTGCGTGTGTGTGTGTGTGTGTGTTGAGCATTAGTTTCATTTCATTTCATTTATGAGATTTACTGCTTGTCTAAGTCTTGAGTGCAAAGTTCAGTAAAAGATCACTAGAATATTTTTTGATTGTATTATTTTTCCTAGAACAGCTGTCACTGTTTGCAGAGCAATGTAAAGGATGATTTCTGACCATGCACGACAGCAGACCACAGTCAGTGCACCAGTACATGTATATAAAGATGTCCTGTATCAGTCCTACAGCTACATTCATTTAAACGTTTTTGATGTGTCACCGAGCAGATGCTTCCTCATAAAGTAGTGTTTTGTGCAGCTGTAATCTCAAACAAGGGGCAACACTTACTTTCTCCACTAACTCTCAATTTAAGACATTTTAATCCGAATAAACATCCACCATCAATACATTGTACTTTCTGATACGCCTTTTGTAATAACCTTTCCATTTGCGGCTTTACAGAATATATTATACACACGGTAAATTATGTGTTTTACGAGCAGGTTTTGAAATAAACAGAGGAAGAACTGGCCTGTTGTCCTGGGCTGCAATAACCACTGAACCGCTCAACAGATATAGAAAAGAGTGTCATCTACATAGAGTCAAACAAACAAAGAAAACATAGTTGTAGACACGCTGTTAAAATTATATGCGATTTCTGGGAATTCTTAGGGGGGGAAATAAATCACCACGCAGCTGCTCGGAGCCACAGATGTTACAAAGTTCTGGTTTTACAGATGATCACAGATGTAGAGAGACCTTTGCAGCCACCGTGGATTTTTTGAGAACATACCACAGGGACGTGCAGAGGGTGTGTATGCATAATTACTGTGAAATTGAAATGCACAAAGGTTTCACATCTGTTTCATGTCAGCTGTCACTCGTGATGGCAGCTACAGGACTCATATTTCACAAATATAGTGAAACATAAATAAACCGAGAAAATGCTTTGTGTGACTGACAGCTTCTTAGCCTATTTTTTTGTTTTGTTTTGTGTGTAAAGCCCCAAACAAATGCACATCAAAGGGCTGACAGAAGCTTGGTGAACTTTGACTGCTTTACAGGAATTTATCTTGTGCATGAAAAAGCACCATAAGACAAAATGGAAACCGATGTTAATGAAGAAAAGTGGGAGAAAAAGATGATAATGCCCTCTCAGCCTGTTTCTATTATTTAAAATAAACTGAATAGATTTTCCGCTTTGTAAAAGGACCCTGAACGCAACGCTGCTCTTGCAGCTAATAGCTCCCTGCTGCTGCTTACCGATCATGATATACACACCAACATGACTCACACACATTAAAATTCATGAAACACATAAGTCTCTGCTGTTTTCTGCTCCGAAGGGTAAACTTTGATTTTCACCCTAAAAACGTTCCTGACAAAATAACACATCGCAGCATCAAAACGCTATGAAGAAAGTCTATTTTTGTGATTTTTTTGTTTTCCCCATTCCCCCTACTTCTCTGTTCCAGATCGATTTGTTTCTGTGAAGACGGATTGTGAGAAGAAAACAGAACTGCTCAATCCATCATTCTGTCTGCCCGAGGCCCCGCCATAAACAATACATTACTGGTGGTATCTGAAAGCGCCCGTAGGAGCCCGGCACGGTTCAAAGCTATAACCACAAACAAACAGAATGGAACCACACAACTTATTTTGGATAATTCATACTGCTATCCGCCTCCTGTGCGCGCTTCGTCTGCTTCACACCACTTAGGATCACACTGGAGTAGCATTTAGGCCATGCATTTATCTGACACTCTCAACGCGGAACAAGGGGAGACTTAGTCAGCATTCATGATGCACCATGCAGCAGAGACAAGCTGCTGCGCCTCTGCTCCATCACAGCAAGATCGAGGGAGGCCTGCAGAACAAAACCGGGACAGATGAAGGGTGGAGGATTACAGCTTCACAGATTTTAACGCTCTGATGTTTGAAGAGGGGAAACAGGAATCTAAGCGGCGAGATGGTTTTAGGATTTACAGATGCTGCGTGAGAATGAGTGTTCAAAATGTTATCAACATCTTTGAGGTATTAAAGGTTCTCTATGCGATATTCAGAGCGTTAACACAGCATCAAAGAGCTGTTTGCTATGTGAAGATATAGTGGAGTCATGTCTACCTGTGCAGAGAAGGAAGTCACTCTTCCTCTGTGTGAGTTGTATGCCAAGCTTCTCCGTGACATAGCCGGACCGGCCGCGTGCTTTTTGAGTGCATGTTAGTGCATGTGAGCGTGCCCCACTGGCTAGCTAGCTAGCTAGGGTTATGTAACCAAACCAATGAAAAGACTCTAACCTCCTGTGCATTAGTCATCTGTGGCTCTCCTCTGTTTCTAGTGAAGACGTAAATCTCACAAATATAAATGTTTTTTGATGGAAAATAGTTCCTGAAACAGCTGGGCGCTGTAGTCTTTTTAACAAATGCAACTCAAACAGGAGGAAATAGTGTATTAGCGGCGGATTAATCCACATTCGGTGCTCTCGTGAGTATTTTAAGCAGTGTATGTGGGATTGTCATAGTAGACTACAGTGTGTGTGTGTTCAAAGTAACGAAGGCACATGTCACCCAGTGTGGCTTATAGATGTGTTTTAATAGCTTTTAAACAACAACTGACAACAATTAAAGATTATTTTAGTGTTGGTCCCAGTTATTTTATGGGATATGTTGATAAGGAAATTAAATAGGAACTAGAATATCTCCAGATTTATCCTTGTTCATTCAGTGTACTTCAAAGCTTCAGTTTACTACATAAATATACGTATATATACACCCATACTCTCATTATTTAATTGTTTAATATTGTTATAATAATGTGAGTAAATCTGCAGGTTTTATTTAAATCATGTGTTCAGTTTAGCGCCTGCTTCATATTATAGATGTAGATTTCCTGATGTTGATTTTGAATGTAGAGATGCAGTTCCTTATTAGTACAATCTAGATGTTGTAATGGCACTCAGTCGCGTCCTCAAATCCCAGATGTCACGCAAAGTTCACTCTTGATATTTTCAAACTCAACTGCAAACTGAGTTTCAAAATCTCATCAGTGAGCTGGGAAGAATTGGTAGATTTAAAAGCGCCTCTGGGGTAAAATACAAAAGACACATAGTTATGATAAATCATAGCTGCTGTTTAGTCATTATTTTGATGGATTTGAGGATTCAATGTTACTTCAGGTGAAACTCAGGGGAGTTATTCCTTCTGCTAACAAAGTCTGAGGTATACAACATTATCATGAAGGATCAACTGAGAGTGGATGTGCTCTGCAGTTTATGAATATTCAGATTTGTCTTCAACACTACATTTCATTTGTTATTATGGCTGCAGTCGCTATGCAAATTATGTAATATGTTCGCACATTTTATTCTAATTTGTACACAGTTATTGCAATTGAAGTGCAAATTGTATTCCTTTTTTGTGCGAAAACCTCAAATTGTGTGCTTAAATGAGTCACCTGCCTCTCCCCTAATATCATCCTTACTGTACGGATATTTTTGAGTCCCTATTAATTGTTAAAGACCGTAAAAGTAGTGCTACTGGAAGCAAGAGTAACAAACCAAACCAAAGAAACATGGAACAGAGGTACAGAGAAATCAATTCCAAATATTTCTATTGCAACAGAATTCACAAAAACAATGGGTTGGGAAATATCTCTGCTCTTGGCCTTCAGCAATGTTTTTCAGCAAAGGCCACGTCCTGAAACAAATATGTCTCTGACTCACTGAAAAACACAATAAAACCTATTTTGTGTGTCTAAAGATTGCTGCAATGGAACAGCTGTCTGCCTCTTATTGAGGTGCAAGGTGGATGAAATTTTGTTATTCAGATTAGGAACTTCTGCTCGTGACTGCAACGTTAAGTCGTGCCAGGGGTATTTTTCTCTTATGCAAATATCAGGAGGAATCTGAACGAGACCTGTGTCCTCATTTTATATTCAAGGCTTGCTGCAACATCTGAAACTAAATGCATTTCAGTTATTTGCAGCAGCACTATTTTTTTAAAGTGAGTGGGAAAATATTGTTTTCTCAGTGAAACTGAAACTTGCCTTACTTTAAGGAAACTGTGACACCAAAGAAAATACATAATTTCTCTGCTACCTGCCAGAAGCAGCCAACCTCCTCAGCCTCACAAATGAAATAATTCTGAATCACTGCAAAACAGACGCGTTCAACAGTTAAGGTCGATGAAAACAAAAGGACTCCCTGGGTAAAGAATGGGGATCGGTGCCGGTCCACAGGCTCATTAACCACCATCTTTCCTATAAGCTCTAATGGAAAAGAGTGTTTTTAATGGAAACAAGAGTTAGTTGCATCAGATAGTCACGGAGTGTGACACTACTGGTGCTTTCCATTCCCTTAGACTTATCAAAAAATAATTCTGCTTCTCTGTCTTTGACAAAACAACAACAACAAAAAAATACCCAGCTGCTTTCAAGGCCCCGAGCAGAGAAATCTGCTATTTGTTCCTGATACAAAACACTCACGGTGTGTTTACCTTTAACGAACAGGCAGCATGGTTCCAGAGGCAGAAATAGTATGCAGTCGGTGTTTGTTTTAACAAAGGCTTTCATCGGCAAAGTGCAGGAGCTGACAAGTTTAGAGCGTCAAAGGGGAGGTAAGAGAGGGCCTCGAGAAATCACGACACAAACGCACACAAGGTGGATTCAGTCCCTCGTATAGACACACAAATAGCTCCGTGGGAAGGCAAGTACGTCAGGATTTGACAGCTTCCTCTCTCTCTCTCTCTCTCTCTCTCACTTAGACAGTACACAAACACTACATACACACACAGTACACAATGGTATGTCATGCATGCACACTCACATTAAGCCATAAGTTCAGACCCAAGGTGTGTGTGTGAATGTGCTGGATCGCTTTAAGGCACAATACAGGAGGAGGACTTATGGAAGGGTTTGAGAGAATTGATGATTTTTGATGATACTTTAAGAAAGGATACTGGATGCCTCGAGCAGCCACATGAATGATGTGTGTTGTCTGTCAGAAGCAAATGCGAAACTATTTTGACGTTGTTGTACAGCTAAAAACTCAACAACTTTGTATAACTTAAAGGTCCGACTGGCGTCAGCCTCTTCATCTTTTTGAGCGACTCTACTGCATTGACGTCAAAGGGGATGCCAAAGCAGACTCTTCCAGAAAATATATGTGCTAAACTTTTGCCAAACTGTATAACGCAACGTCATCTGATGAGGTGCTTTTATTACTGAACCCGATTACCATTTTTACCATTTCTGATTACAGTTTGTGATTATAATTCATCCAAGACTGCAGATTGTGACCTGAAATATGTCTGGTATTGTATTGTATTTCTAACTTGTGTAAAAGCTGCATTGTCGTCCAAGTCGCCCCTTTTCATAAATTACATTGATATCTATGTACACCGTCAGTGGGAAATCAGCATTCATTCATTCTAGTTTCAGGGGAAAATCATTTTAATCTTGTAAAGCTTGAAAAACAACTCTCATAAATTGAAAATTGCCTGAGCTCAATAATCCATCGCAGCAAACATGAAGCACTAATTTCTATTTGTCAAAGTTTCTGTTTCATCGTTATTTCATTGTGCTCTTGTTGAGCATTTTTATCATCGGTGTGGATAAAGTAACGCTCTGCTCAGTGCCACAGGGAGAAATGAAAGGAAACGATCCCACAGAGAGAGAGAGAGACAGAGACAGAGACAGACAGAGAGAGAGCATGAGCTTTATATTCCTGTATAACTTTGTATTTTAAGCTACAACCCACTACGTTTGGCTACTCAGATAAAAGTAGGTTGAGCTGAAGGATGTTTGCATTGTGACATTGAAACATGTTCTCCATGTTCTTCATCAAGCGGACATATTCTGGAGGACTACGTCCACTTCTTATATACAGACAATGAGGAGAACACACAAAACATGTGGTGTAACTTTTTGTAGGATATCATACGGACCGTTGTGTGAGGATGCGTTGATTGTTGTCACAGTGCGGTTGGGAGGTTTGGTTGCATCGTACCTGAACAGAAACCTAATCAGTCTATACCGGCCACCCATGCTGTAACAGGATTTATTTTTCCATTAATGTAGAATTAACATCTTAGTCAGTGAGCTTGACAGTTGTTGGTATTCTTAAATTGTTGTGAGAGATAGGCTAGCTGTCGTGTGTTCTCCCCTTTTTCCCAGTTTATGCTAAGCTAGGCTAATAGCCTCCATGCATAGCACTTAAACATGAAAGTTTTCTAGCTTTAAAACTGAAAAACTCATCCACATCTTTCCCCTCACCCTTTTATCCAACCTTGTCTAGTGAAGCTGTTTTCCAGACAAAGCATTCAATTAGAAGTGTAATCGTTAAAGAATATCAAACTCATTACCAGGCGTCAATTACCGAACGTAACATGTTTACATTTTCCTCTCCAATCTATACAATGCAATGCTAATTGAACATTTAATTCCAGCTTCTTCAATTGCAATCTGGGTATTGTAAAGTGTCACTCGTTGTTAGCTAATTATTGCCTCTTGGGAAATTATAAAAATCTAATAGAATGAGTTTAGCCTGAGCTCATTTCGCATATATTCAGTTAAAACCAATCTATCCTCACCGCTGGAAACTGGTGATTTGAGAGAAACTCTTTTCCTAAGTTGACACGCACACACACACACACACATTCATCCATCCACACACACACAGACACAAACTACGACAACTTTGTTCGTGTGTCTGTGTTTCATAATAGTCCATTTAGTGTGCAGTAAAATACAAATTAGCTGAGATGAAGAGACAGACCCACTGGGGTTCAGAGCTAAAATGCAGTCATAAAACTCACACACACGCACACACACACACACACACACACACACACACACACACACACAGTGTGTCAATGAAGACGTTTAACTGATATATCACTGAGTCTTTCCACAGCAATATTCAATTTTCTCCTATAAGCGCTTCTCTCTGACTGTGTGCGTGTGCGTGTGTGTGTGTGTGTGTGTGTGTGTGTGTGTGTGTGTGTGTGTGTGTGTGTGTGAAAGATGCTGAAAGTAAAAAAAAAATGCAAAATAAGTGAGGCGGAAACCATTTGACAGATGTTCTATGGTTTTTTGCATTGCCGAGAGACAGACAGGAGGTGGAGAGAGGAGAGAGGTCACAGAGGTAATTAATTGCTCATTTTCACTCCTCGGAGTAAAGAAAAAAAAAAGAAGAAGAGATGATTCCGCATCTCTCCTTTGAACACAGACATTGTGAGAAAAGCAAAGAAGTGTCATCAGAGTAATTCCGGGGTTTAAATTGCAGAGAGCTGGAGGGGAAGACTCCTGACATTCCCATCAGAGTGCCAGCTAAGAAAAGAGCTGCTGCTCGCAGGTTTCAGTTTCTGTGTTTCGAAGTCACTGCTGGTGTCTTCATGCATATGTTGCTCTCAGATAACAGCTGGAATGCCTCCATCTGTAATTGTAGTCTGGTGGCCTGCAGAGAGAAGACAGAAATGTCAGCAGGACTCGACGGCAAATTGCCAGAGCAGCTCTTTTTTCCAGCCTGTTCTTTTTTATTTGTGTGTGTGTGCTCATAGAGAGTGTGTTTGGGTTTATTCGCTGTTTATTTTCACATTTAATGACGTGTTTTTGTGTGTATTTGTTGTGTGAGAAAGCAGCAGGGAGTGGGCTTATTCCGTTGATTTGGGACAGTATCAAGGGGGACAGAATTGTTGCCCTAAATACGCTGGACGTTTTTTATAGGATGCGTCCAGAGCAGAGAGTATAAGTAAGCATTTAGTCTGCAACAGTCAGAGCAAGTGAGCTACTTTGTAATATCAACAAAGACGCCTTCTGGTGGGTGGGAGGGTATGGTGGATGGGTCCATCCAACCGGACTTTCAACCAGTAGACCGGCGTTTGACACCACGTTGTGGTTTTATGGTCGTGGTAAAAGTGTTAGTGGCAGTTTTCTACTAATCAATATCATTTTGTGACAATATCACGAACTGCCGTGGGACTGTGTTGCTTATTTACATGGGTTGTCTTGTTTATTTACATCGACGTAAAAGAAAACTAGAAGCGAGCGGTTAAAATCACTGTGTAGGATAATATTAGTAGCTTTGACTGTAAAGACACTTTGGCAGTCGTCATTGTTTTCAACCCTTTTTACTGAGATTGTAATACTTTCAACCAACAAATTATTTTTCCATCAGAATAATTTAAAAGATGTTTATATTTCTACACATAGCAGCTTTAAAACCTGCAATAAGCAGCAGACACAGAGCAACATCAGCATTTATTTCAGCTTGTGTTGCTGGCTAACTCTCCACCAACCCCTGATTGTCCGTCTGCTGTTTGGTGCTGAGCAGGTAGCGTACAATTGGTCTTTATTTTGTCCAAAACCTGCATCCTGCTGTGACTGGAAACCTCACGGTTGAACTAAAACTGTAAAGTTGCAGGCTGTAAAACCAAAATAATTAGTTAAAAGACGCTAAAGCAATGCTCTCGAATGTGTTGGTTAATAACCTGCTTGCTATAAATATGATTATGGACCCAGGATTAGTGCAGAAGTGTCCATCCAGGCATCATTATCATCTCAGACCTTCTAGCTCAGCAATGAACTTCCTTGTCTTTGACTATTTTTCTTCTCGAACAGATCAATAAAGAGTTGTCTGTGTAATTTCCAGGCCTTTATCCCAGCGATGTTAAAAACAGTGGCGCAATGGAGTTCGACGGCTCAATTTGTTTGCAGCAAACAGGTGACAACCGCCTGCCTGCACATACAGACCTACGCTGGTCTGCTGGAGCCACAATTGATCACTGGGCAATGCAGTGGGGAGCCATCTTGCCCACGCTGCTAATACTCCACATTTATTGCTTTAAGATAAACTGGACTTCTTAAATCGTGTAAAATAAATTATGTACACCACTTAATAATAATGATACATTTTATTTCTGTAGCACTTTAAAAGGTACTCAAAGGCACTTTATATGGTAGAGATAGAAACAATAAAAACAATAAAAATATAAACAAGGCAGAGAGAAGACATTATAAGAAACAAAACAAAAACATGCATAACTAGCATCGCAGGTTAAAAGCAGATTTAAATAGGTGAGCTTTAAGTGTTGATTGATTTTCTGAGGTTTTGAGGCAGCTATGGAGGAGGCCCTGTAAATGTACATGATCAGAAGATGCTAAAGAACAGGCCTACAGTATTTAATGTGTGGGAACAAATCCACGGTTACTTTGTGGGTTCACACTGTGACAAACTCCAGGTGAGAAACCGGTTGAATCATTGAGAGGAGAAAAGAAGCAGAGTGTCCAAAAGATAAAAAGGGTTGCTGCTGTGAAAATAACCCAGTTTGACTTTGCACCAACTCATCCCCTCCCTCCCTCACACACACACACACACACACACACACACACACACACACACACACACACACAAGTGTGTCACCCTGTCACCCAGACTCATTTAAAACATATCGATACTCTTGTCATGTCACAACCCAGCAGCCGTGACTCACCGCCTACTTAACTTTGGCGTCGCAAAACTCTGGCTGAAAAAAAAGCAAAACCGCATTTAAAAAAACCCGATCTCTCTTCTTTCGCCTTGAATTCACATCGATTTTTTTTTTCTTTCTTAGACGTTTGCTGTTTGACTGATCAAGGGGAGATTGAACGCCTCCCTGAGTGGCAAAGCCTCTCCGTTGTCTCCACTCCCATATCTCTCCTGTGGCTCTCCTCCTAGCCCTTCACTTTCTCCATCTCTCTCTCTCTCTCTCTCTCTCTCTCTCTCGCCACAAAACACCCGTTATCATCACAAAGATTAAATCTCTCAGATAGCGGAGGGTGATGAGATGGGACAGGACGCAAACACACACAGAGTGGAAAAGGCCTCATTTTGTGTCCCGGCACTATGAATGCAATGATGAGGGAGAATCAAGAGACATATCTCGCACTCTGTTTTTAGTTCTTGGTATGCTTTACCTCACAGAGCTGTTTTTTGACATTACCAACACACTGTGTGTGTGTGTGTGTGTGTGTGTGTGTGTGTGTGTGTTTGTGTATGTGTGTGCGTGTGCGTGCATCCATCCCTCTCATTCCTCTGCTATTACCACTAACTACTCGAGGCCACAGTAGTTCAGGTATTGATTTTTTCTCCTTGTTCATTCTGTCTCTCTGTCCCACTCCCTTCAAAGGGTGTGTGTGTGTGTGTGTGTGTGTGTGTGAGTGTGTGTGAGTGTGTGTTTGTGTGTGCATGCGCTCTCATACATTTTTTCTTTCACAGAAGTGGTTCTTTCTGAGGACCAATTTCAGTTTCAGAGGTGTTTTCTGTTCTCGTAAGCGGCCCCTACTCTGTGCAATCACAATAAAGTCAATCTTGAGTCCGTTTATGTCAATGAGGGTCCTCACAAGTGTAGGAATACAAAATGAGCGTGTGTGAATTTGTCCTTATCTCTGCATTGTGTTACTGTTGCACTGCCAACAACTGGTCACCAATCTCAATTAATCTCTCCTTAATGCGTGTATGCACTGGAGGAAAAAAAGGCCCCTTCACAAATAAGGAATACAAGGTGTTCCTGCTTGTAATAAGTAAAACTAATCAGTCAATGAAACACTTGGTAAGATTTCTTGAAATATGATGTAATATCAAGGCCTTTCAAGATAAAAACAGATCTTGAAATTAGCATTTTGAGTTATATTTCAATAGTATTGGAAGTGTCATTATAACTGTGATGCACAGCAGTATTTGTTCACTTAGCAAGATATTTAAGGTGCATTGTCTTGAAACAAGTCCCTAAATCTCACTGAAATGTTACTTGTTAAGTGATTGTGTCTTATATTTAGTGTTCAGAGATATATTGACAAGTGATTAGATCGATATACTTGGAAAGATTTAGCATTTTTGCAGTGTGAATGAAGTGGGTAAGATAGTGTAGACGTGATGTCAAGTCACCTTTATTTATAGCGCACATTTAAAAACAACCAAAGTGCTTCATGAAAAGATTAAATAAAAACACCGACATGAATAAGAGAATATAAGTAAATTTATAAAAGGATAGGATAACTGATGAAATCACAACACAAACACAGCATTGCACAAAAACAAATAAGTGTAGTCCGACGTGCCTTATTTTTCCAAATGCAATTACATAAAATGTCCATCGGATGGCGGCAGAGGGCTGCAGATACATTTCTTATTTCAGTGAAGGTCGTTGTCATTATATAAAACACAGCAAACACGCTTAAAATGTCCTTTAATGTTGGATTATATCTTTATTATCTTTAAGGCATATTAAGCTTTTAACAAAGTCCAACAAAGTCCTTCTCATCAAAGTCCTTTTACCTGACAGAATGATATTTTATTTTCCATTATTTATTTTAACTATTACTGCTGGTCCGTGAATTAACTGCCTTTTCCATAAAGCAAAACGCAAACAGCATATAATATGATTTTCAATTCAGGATATTTATTACAGTCTGTTATTAGTATATGTAGTACCGTGTCTGTCCTCAGGGGGGCAGTAAAGGGCGCGAGACCCTACTCTGTTGCACACTAAAACAGAAGAACAAGAAGAAGCTTCAACGGCTGTGGAGGGAAATTAGAACAGCCTGTTTAGTGTAAACATTCCTGAATGCGTAACGTTTTGAGTTAATGTAACACATTGTGGACGTTATTCAACCGTCACATTATTCCTCAAAGACAAACGAAAGGTTTGTATCACACTACTGTCGCTGTCATAGTGTTTTAAAGGAACATTTACGAACTAAGTACCTTTACTAACCGTTGAATTTATAGCGTAAAGCTAAATGCTTTACGCTAAATGCGCTTAGTAGCTAGCGTTAGATTCTTTGTATGCCGAATGTCCCAGTGGTTTGTATTTGTTGTAAGTTTCTCATTTAAGGCTGCAAAGTGAATTCTGTCTGCACGAGGTAGGTACATGTTGACTAGTTTAATGTAGTTTTTTAAATGGAGTTTGGAGCTTTCATTTAACGCTACAAAAGATGGACAAAGAAGACGTAATTTATTTCTTGGTATTCTTTCAATGCACTTGGAAGCTTGTCAAATGTTTGACTCACAGAAAAGAAAAGAAACTACCTTTGCTTTGTACTTTACTGTCACTCTCACTCTCACTTAGTCTTGCTCTTTCCTCCTTGCTTTGTTTTAGGAAAGTAATGAGTGGAGAGGAATCCGGAAGAGGCTCATGGAGGGGTGGGAGAGGAGGAGGCCGCGGTGGCAGGGGTAGTGATGGATGGAGAGGAAGAGGAGGAGGAGGTAGCGGTGGATGGAGAGGAGGAGGAGGAGGATGGAGGAGTCGACCATGGAGAGGTGGATCAGCAGGTGGAGGAGGGTGGAGAGGTGGAGGTGGTGCTGCTGGAGGAGGATCAGGAAACCACACCCTCAGCAGCCAGAGAGGTGAGTGTGATTTTCTTTTCCATTTCACAAATCCAGTAATCAACTTTTAAAGGACTAGTGTATTTTTTATGTAGATCTACGGTATTTATTTTTACTGACAGCTTCTTAAATAAGGAGGCGCTCTTGTTCGCTGCATAACAGGAGAAAATGTGAGAAAAACATAAAATGAGATGAGGACATATGGAATAATATCTTGTTCTTACAACGTTTTATTGAATGAACATGAGAAGCTGCAACAACATGTGTCATAATTTATCCTAACTGCGTGTTCCTCTTCAGTCCTTTGTCAGGCTACTCTAGACGTACTGTGTCCGTACAAAGGATGGACCCTGTACTTCACAGAAGGTAGGTGTCTGTGTACGGCTCTGTTTCACATGATGATAGTGCTTGATGCTGTGGACACATATAATGGTCGTGACCATGTGGCTCTTCTGTGTCTGGGATACGTCTTAATATTTTCTTTTTTTCATGTGCAGGCTTCATAGAGAGCTCACCCAGTGTGGAGAAGATCAAAGTGTTTGAGAAATATTTCTCTTCCAAGATTCAACTGTATGACAAAGTCAGTCTGCTACCGTAACTCTCTATTTAATAAACTGACCATTAAAGTTATTTTTTCTCAATGTAGTCTTTTTATTTTTGTAGTCTTTTTATTTTATTTTCACTTTTTGTCCTGCTTTATAAATGTTTCCCGTGTCAGTTAAAAGCTGAATTATTGTGTGTTTGACCACAGGATGAGATTGAGCGTCAAGGCAGTGTTCTGGTGGATTATGCAGACTTGACTGGAGACCAAAGCGTGCGTGGAGCACTTCCTGATCTGACCACAGAGCTGAAGGAACAGCCAGAGACGATACTCAACTGTTTGGGTTTGGCCATTCACCAGGTACACACACACACACACAGTTACTACACACATACATGTCATCTGCAAGTTACAACGTATACATACAATCTATGTGCATAGTATATTAAGTACTCTTGGCATCTTATCCTTCAAATTATCTGTCACATTAACATTGTTTAAAATGTAAAAGCTAGAGAACTGTGGTCGGTTGCACAGCACACGTTAAGTTACAATTGAGGTTTACTTAAAATAGAATCTGTTGCACACCCTTAGGTCTTCCCCCTAAGGTGTCCTTAAAATGTTCATGTAGGTATTTAAGGTTTTCTCTTATCTTGGTCTTGGACTTAGGAATCCCTTAAGGTTAGTTGAACCGCATCATGGTTTATAGACGGTTTACAGCGATAAACAAAGAATACGAACGCACCCTGAGAGGACTCTGAGAACTGAGGAACCCAACAGATACACGACAGAGAACGTAGTGCACTTCTTTAATGTTGCCGGCTTCCCAAAAGTGTGTGGGGTTAGAGGGCGAAACAACATCAATATGTACAATACCTCCAACACAGAGTGATCAAATACCTGACTGATTGTGTGTGTGTGTGTGTCCAGGTGTTGACTGTAGATTTGGAGAAGCAGGCTGCTGAGCTGCATGGTGAAGAGCTTCCTGTCGCTACACCGATCATCAACATCCCTCACATCAGCGCGAGGTAGTGCACTCACACACTCAGTCGTTTCCCTCGACTTGACACCCGCACAACCGCCGACCACGACTGAGCATGACTTCATTCGTGTAACTCGTCCACAGGCTGTATAACTATGAACCGCTGACTGCGCTGCGGACGTTGCGAGCCAGTGTGTTCGGGCGGCTGGTGTGTGTGAGGGGAACGGTGGTCAGACTGAGCAATATCAGACCTATGTGCACCAGGATGGCCTTCAGGTGTCTGGGCAGCTCGCACATGCAGTCTCTGCCTCTGCAGCAGGGGAAATACGCTACACCCACCAAGGTATGAGCACACACGCATTCAGCTCTCTTTTTCCTGCAACACCTCTTCTTTACTCTCAGGTTTCCATAGCATACACACATAACCGTCTTTGACACCATTACTTACATTCATTTTGTACTTCTAATGTGTGCATACGTGTCTTTTCTCAATAAGTGCCTCCAGCCTGATTGTCGCAGTCGTTCCTTCGCTCCGATCCGGAACTCCCCTCTTACTCACACTGTAGACTTCCAGATCATCAAGTAAGTACATCATGTGCCTTTAACTGATCAGCAGTGAAAAACTGTGGCAAGACTTCGCAGATTTAAATCTTTTATATTAAAATTAAGATCAGAAAGATCTCTGATCAGAAATATTAAGCAGGGCAGACATTGGTTGAAATACATCAGATATAAGTTTGACTCGCACAACGTACGTCATCACCAGTGTCACAAAATCTTTTCGTAGAATATTGCGAGAAACGCATTCTAATATAAAAAAAACAAACCTGAGTCACCATTTACATACTTCATTTTACATTACTTTGCCTTTGTGTGCTCCTCCAGGGTGCAGGAGTTAATGGGCGGAGAGCAGAGGGAGACTGGACGAATCCCGCGCTCCGTGGAGTGTCACCTGACCTCCGACCTCTGTGACAGCTGCGTCCCTGGAGACGCAGTCACTGTGACCGGCATAGTCAGAGTGACCAACGATGGTACAAAACACACTGACACACACACACACGTTCTTAAGTTTGAGGTTAAGTTTGGAGTAAGCTTTTGCCTTTTAGTAGTGGTTAGTTAAATGTAAAAATCTATTTCTGTATATACAGTATAAACTATAAACCTGTCACAGTGGCTACAAACAAGCCTCTCACATAACACTCTGATTTTCTGTATGGAGGAACGTCCCGGGGGAACAAGGATCAGTGTATGTTCCTCCTCTACATTGAAGCCACTTCAGTCAGCAACACCAAAGGTACTGACGCTTTCGTGTTAGCACTTTAGTTATACAGAGTTGTTAAATGTTAAATTTTTTATTTTTTTTTAACAGAGCAATACGGTGTTATTTCTTCTTCTTTTTCTTCTTAAGGTCACAGGTCCAAGTCAGGTCAGGGGTCAGGAGGGTGTCTTGAAGATCGTTCTGGAGGGGAGGAGTTCAGTCTGAAGGAGCTGTATGCCATCCAGGAGATCCAGTCACAGCCGGACCTGCTGAGACTTATAGTACAGTAAGATCTTTATTAACCACAATATGTTTACTGGTTTCCCATTCTTCATCTTAAATATCAACTTGTACTTTTATGTCTCTCAGGTCTTTGTGTCCCGTCATCTACGGCCACCAGGTGAGATGTGCGGTGCGCTGCACTTCTAACAAGATTAAGAACCACAACAGCATTTTCATCAGAGGTTACAAAGGGATATTTGTTGAGTTCAGGCTAACATCGTGTGTTCTTGTGTGTCCCAAGCTGGTGAAAGCTGCTTTGTCCTTGGTGTTGTTTGGAGGCAGACAGAAACACACAGACAAGAACAGCGTCCCAGTCAGAGGAGACCCTCACATCCTGATGGTGGGAGACCCGGGACTGGGGAAGAGTCAGATGTTGCAGGTAACGCAGAAAACCCACTAAACACTTTAAATGGAGCAGTTATACCTGGCAGAGATTAGTAAAAACAGAGGTAACAATGTTATTTTGTTACTCTTTAGGTGAGGTTGTAATGCCCGTTTCAGTGTGTACATGTAATCATAATACTTGTATATTCTTTGTGCCCTGTGTGTAGGCAGTGTGTAATGTGGCTCCCAGAGGAATCTATGTGTGTGGCAACAGCACAAGCACCACAGGTAAATAATCTTAAAGTGCTACTGTAAAGTTATGCAGGAGGTGATTACTCTCTGGACAGTTTTTCAGATCTGTTGCAACATAATCAAGTTTGGAATTACATTTTTAATGTTTGCTTTTATAGGACTAACCGTGAGTTTATCCCGAGAGTCAGGAACCGGGGATTTTGCTCTCGAGGCCGGAGCCTTGGTTCTGGCTGACCAAGGTAGGAAAGAGAGTGGAAGAATTGCTGGCGCACAATTTACTATTTTAATAATCGATAACAATTGGCCCCAGAAATCCAGTATCGGTCAGGCTCCTGTTTGAAGTCATCTCTCCCTAAATATTGTGCCCAACTTAAAAATAACCTTGAAGTGAAATCTGAGAAATCACCAGAATTGGAGATCCATGCTTTCTCTCACTCCAGCTTGTTTCTGTTTTTTTTTTTTTTTTTCTCTCTCTCTATCTCATTGTCTTCTTCTCTTGGCCTCATTCTCTTTTGGTCCTCTTCCTCTGTCTGTTCTCTTTAGGCCTGTGCTGCATTGATGAGTTTGATAAGCTGGGCCACCAACAGCAGGCTCTGCTAGAAGCCATGGAGCAGCAGACTGTGAGTCTGGCTAAGGCCGGAATCGTGTCCTCTCTGCCTGCCAGGACGTCCGTCGTAGCTGCTGCGAACCCCATTGGAGGACATTACAACAGAGGCAAGACAGTTTCTGAAAATCTGAAGTAAGTAAGCTCAACGGCCAGTAAGTTAATTGAGTGCTGGAGGATTTTACCGTATATATCTGTGTAAATATACAATAGTTTACTCGTATTTACAGTTGTGCATTATTGACTTTAGAATGGGCTCAGCGCTTCTCTCTCGATTCGATGTCGTCTTCCTCCTCCTGGACATCCCAGATGAGTCGCATGACCGCCACCTGTCAGAGTACATCATGGCGAACAGGGCAGGAAAAGGCAGAACCAGCAGTGCCGTAGTGACCAGGGCCAACAATGAATTAGAGACCTCCATCCTGCTGGATCACTCGGACATGCCGCTGTCTGAACGTCTGCAGGTGAAAACAAATGGGACATACTCAAAGTGTACAGTGATATCCGTCAAGAATAATTAGCATTCATGTAATGTACGTGTATCTGTGTCAAGGTCCCCGCAGGTGAAACCGTCGACCCCATCCCGGTGTCTTTGTTAAGGAAGTATATCAGCTACGCTCGTCAGTACGTCCACCCCTCGCTCTCTCCCGAAGCAGCAAAGACTCTTCAGACCTTCTACCTGTCACTGCGCTCTCAGGCTCACTCTGCTGATTCCACACCCATCACCACACGACAACTGGAGTCTTTAATCCGACTGACTGAGGTAGGTGTCTTTATGTGTTCACCCAACAACATGTCATGGATTAAGACACTCGACAACCCTTTTTCTGCCTTAGATTCAGGCTTGTTGAACAAAAGGAACCAGTTTCTCTTTTATTGTCACAGTACTACCTTTGTTGGTTTTTGTGCAGGCAAGAGCCAGACTGGAGCTCAGAGAGACGGCTACCAACAGTGATGCTGAAGATGTGGTGGAGATCATGAAACACAGGTGACACTACAGGAGTCTTTGTTTGCAACTAACACATTTACATTGTAGATTAATACTCTCATTATCTTTTTAGAACAAATCTAATATCGTTTGGTCTTCGTTTTAAAGACCTTTTACACACTATGGGGCGTATCATTTTTCTAAATTGTTGTTTTTGTCCCGAGTACTTTGCATTGAATCATGAATAATTGATATCGCTGCATCTCTTCTTCAAATAGCTTGTTTTGTCCGAACAGCCATCCAACACTTAAAGATATTCAGTTTACTATCACATAAGACAAACACGCATCAAGTCCTGTAGTTCCAGAAGCTCGAAGCAGGTAGTATTTGGGATATACGATTAATTAATTATCAAAATATTTCAGCTCTGGTGTGTGTGTGTCACTTACCTTAAATGGTAAATTTAAGAGATTTAGGGAGAGGAAACATGGATTTACAGCGGTAACAGTTGTACATCTAAATATGTCTGTCAAGTTCCATTATGTTCCCTGCAGCATGATAAATGGCTGTTGTTTTCTTAATTCTAGCACACTGCAATATACTCCTACAAAACCATTACAGATCTGATAACTGTGAACAGAACAGAAAATCAAGATCATATTCTGCCATTGAATTATCTGTTTTGGAATGAAAATTTCTCTCTCTCCCTGTGTGTGTGTGTGTGTGTGTGTGTGTGTGTGTGATTTTATTTTTCAGTCTGGCTGATACGTATTCAGATGGTCTGGGCAATCTGGACTTTGAGCGCTCTCAGCTCGGATCAGGCATGAGTCAGCGGAGCGCTGCAAAGCGACTGGTCAACGCACTGCACCTGCACGCTCAGAGGACCAATCAGACGCAGTTTGACCTACAGACGCTTCGATCTGTGGCCAACAAAATGAACATCAAGGTGAAAGCTCTTAGATGCACAGAAATGCTCACGCACTTGATAAAAACGGTCAAGTTAACGTGATTTACAAACATGAGAGCCACAAACGCATTCCATGTCATTTTTCTATACAATCTGTGAGAAATTAGCTAGTTATTGAATCGTATGCATGCTGGATGATCTATTCAGTCATTGGTTGACTCCTTCCAGGTGATGGATTTTGAAGGTCTTGTGAGTTCCCTGAATGAACAAGGTTTCCTGCTGAAGAAAGGAGCCAAGCTGTACCAGCTGCAGACCGTCTGATCGCTGACAACACACCACACACCTGCTCCTTCCTGCTGACAAGGATGAATGAACAGCGTCTCTTTTTATAGAAAAGGGGGAAGTCATAACCAGACCACTGTCACCAAACCACCAACCAGCCGAGTACTGTGTAACCTTTTTGAGGAGACTCTAACGACCACAACAACTCACAATGACGGGACGGATCAGCTGTCGACTCAAACCTCACAGGCGGCATCTCTCTACTGGACGTTTCCTAAATGAACACAAACTTCCTGCTGAAAAGAGGAACTGAGATCAACTGACTCCAGTACTCACACATCTCTGCTGAACTAGTCTGAATCTATTCTCACACAAAAAGCTTCAAATTCAACATGGTGTTATTTATCCTACTTGTGATTTGGTTGTACATGCATCAGTTAAGTGCGACTACAAATGTTACTCAAGCTACTTCAAGCAAATCTAATCTAGTGTCAAAGATACTAGTATCTTAGTAAAGATATATAAACTATCTGGTTTTAAACTAGTGTACTCAGTCAGGTACACCTTGCTTTCAGTGTACATGTATTACACAGTACATGGTTACTGATTGTAGCTGAATTTAGTTTTTCTAATATTTCAAAGTAAGGTCAGTCTTTGACAATGTGCTGAATGTCTGAGAGAAGACGAGATATATTTATATTCGATAAATGATAAATAGATTACTATAATATTAAAGTACATTTATGTTTTCCACACAGGTGACTTTGTTCTAGAAATACTTTTTGACTACAGTTCGAAATTACTGTATTTTAGGAGTAATTGTTTTAATGTACATAAAATGACGTGTTGATATAAGTATACATTCTCTGTGTTTAGTAGCCTGATAGAGGTAGGTGTTTGCACAGTTGCTTCCAGTGTGTCATCACTTTGTAGAGCTGTTTCTGTGTTATGCTGCTCTCAGCAATAGAAGTGGAACCACGCTGCTCGATGCATTCATCCACTGGGATTGTCTCTCAAACACGGAACAATTACAGAGCAAGTATCCAAAATCGTAGCCCATTTAAACATTTTATACCATCAATGCCTGAAGCAGGAAGCTTGTCCGAGATTAAGCTTTTGATGCTGCGTTCATATTACCTTCCCTACCTGTTATGCAGATCTGTTTTGATGCAGTATTAAGCTGTCATTATATTGTTACCACATTTTAAAATGTTCTCAAGAGTCCAGTATTGATCGCACTATAGTATGTTGATCTAAAAACCTGCAAATGTGCACTATTGGCTTCTCATTTTTGTCTTTAAGCTTTCTCAAATGCTCTTTATTGTCCCCAGTTTCTGTTTACTTTTTGTATGGTGTGCACTTTATTAGTAAATATTAAACATTTGGTTAATAAATTATTTTATTGTCCTGTTAAAATCAGCATTTTGTTGTTTTTACATTATTGACAGTGATTCAAATGCTTCTAGTTTTCAATTTAAATACCAGAATACATTAAATATTTACTTTTTTATTATCAGTCTAAGAATTATTAACTATGGTGTCATTTTATCAAAGTATTCTTATATGGTGCTTTTCTTTTGCTGGTATAAAAACTGATCTGTCTGAACTAAAAGATAATTTATTTTCAAAATAAGAGTCTTGGTGAGTTTACGACTTCCTGTGCGGTGTCACTTTACGGCAACATGGCAGCCTGCTGTCTCGAGCTATGATCCCGTCGGCTCTTTGACCGTTACAGGCTGAAACTTCGTCATGAAGACGGTAACGGACCGCACGAGACCAGACTGTCGTTAACGGAGGGCTCGTGAAGATAATGATGATGCGTTTTGGGAAGATTTCCGGGCCGTTGTGCCGCAACGCAGCTAATGTTCGCTGTCTGGTGTCTGCGCGCGGTGCGTCATGGCGGCACAGATACACACCTGTCACCGACTACACACCTATGAAACAGTCCCCGGTTTGCGACTCGTGGCTCTGCAGAGTCAAGGGTACGGACAACCGCGTCGCGTGCTGGAGTGGGATCCTCCTCCAGCAGCTTAACGCGACACCTTGGCACGCGCAAGGAACCGTGCTGCTGCCCCGGGGAGGTCACGAGAGGTCGGTGGCACGGTTCCGGTCTCTGCTGCTGTCCCCGAGTGCCCGTGGGCTTTGCAGCGGTAAGACCAAGGAGACACCGGAGAGCTCTCCAGTGGAGGAGCTCAATGAAGCCGGGGATTCGGTACCGGGAGAAGGGCTCTTCAAGTTCAAAGAGCTGGTGAGTACAGTAACTGTAAACATGTGAAGTGTGTTCAGTAATATAGATCTTCAGATCATTAGCAGTACAACAATGTAATACTACTAGTAAATGTACAAGTACGGCCTGTATTCAGAAATATAAGTATCTAAATGTACTCGGCATAATGTACTCCATGCGCTCATTGTGCAGAAGAATGTATTATCATTATAATATAACTATATTTAAGTACATCATAGGATTGTTACTGATGCATGCTTGTAGAGGCACAGCTTGACAGATTTATAACAATGCACTTGTGTGTAAAATATATACAAGAAGTAACAGGAAGCTGTCAAATAGATGAAGTACATTATTACATTTAGAAATGCGCTTCAGGAGAAGCATAAAGAAGGACAAATGGATCAAGTTCAGCAGTACAAAGGTGTACAGTATACAGAGCTAGTCTGATAGGATGGGCTGAGTAATCAGCTAGTCGCACATAGCAAGTCAGGAGAAATTACAGTACAGAAATGTGAAAGATATAAGAACACAAGAAGTGTATTTTTAGCCCCTAAATTGTAAAAGAAAATCATAAATGTGTTTGTTTTGTTGTTTTAGTAATTAGCTGATATGTCATTATCAGACTTTTGTAACACAAATATCAATATTGGCCTCAAAAACTTTTTTTTTGTTCTCATCTTTCTGCGTTTTGACTCATCGATCTTCATTTTAGTTGAAGATGAGGACGAACAGAAGCACTCTCTTTGTACCAAACTTTAGGTTTAGTCTGATTTACCTGCTGTGTTGATGTTACTAAATGTCTCTCCTAACAGCATCACATCTGTTGTTGTTTTTCTTTGCAGTATGAGAACCCGTGGACAATCCCCAACTTCTTGTGTGTGAGTCGGATTCTGCTGGCTCCATTCTTGGGTCACCTGATCATCCAACAGCACTTTCACCTCAGCCTGGCTCTGTTCACACTGGCCGGAGCGACCGACGTGGTAATGCAGATACACACACACACACACACACACACACAACGGTCTCCAAAATGATGTTGATTTACTAGTTTGTTAAAATGTCTCCATCTCGTTCTGTGTCTCTCAGTTGGACGGTTACATTGCCAGAACGTGGCCGACTCAAAAGTCTGCGCTGGGCAGCGCTCTCGACCCATTGGCTGACAAGATTCTCATCAGTTTTTTATATGTCAGTCTCACCTATGCTGAACTCATACCAGGTATTGTATTCTTAATGTCAGTATGGAAGAAAATGATGGAATAGAAGTGTTTTTCCATTTACTTGCAGTGTGTATTACGTGATTATTTATCGTGTTTCTTCTGTTTTAGCTCTGCTGACCGCTCTAGTGATTTCCAGAGACATCGGTTTGATAGCTGCGGTCTTCTGGGTCAGATACAAGACTGTACCTCCACCGGTGAGACACCTTACATTTCACTCTAAACACACTTTGACTGAAGTAAGGGTAATGTACTCTGGATTATAATGTTCGCTAGCTGAGGAATAATATGAATGTCTCTTTTTCCTCCAGGTGACCCTGAGCAAGTTTTTTAACCCCTGCTACACCACAGCACAGCTGAAGCCCACACTCTTCAGCAAGGTGAAGCACCCCCACCCCTTGAGTCCATAATACTTGGCCTGTTAAACTCTGTTATGCAAAAACTAACACATTAAAATTCACTGTCAAAATGTTCCTTTACGGCTCCACCATGAATTCTGCATGAATTATTGTGATACCTGGAGAGAATGGTGGCTGGCAGGAGCTTCTTAGCTGCCAAAAAGTGTTGTTTTGTTCTTGGAACCAGCCAAGAGACGTGTCACATGCACAACAGGTTTTCCCAAAAAATAATTTGCCAAACTTCATTTGTTAGAGAAGCAGGTAGTCTGTGTATGTGGGAGGGTTTTGTATATAATTATGATCTGACTTTGTGTATGTTCTTGTTAGGTGAACACGGCCATACAGCTCCTTCTGGTTGCATCCTCTCTGGCTGCTCCAGTCTTCCAGTATACAGACAGCGTCCTGCTGCAGTGCTTATGGTAAACCACACACACTACACTGTTTTACATATAGTAATATACTGTATTACTATACTATTATATCATCTATCATATACTATTACATATGCATTCAAATGCAGGTCTCATCCAGTTGACTTTAATATCTATAATGTCCGTTATTTTCAAGTGTCGTGGTTACAACAGAACAATGTTTAATCTCTGTGAAGCACATAAACGCTGTTTGTTCCAGCAGAGTGTTCAGGTTCGGAGCGTTAACTCATTTCTGTCTCCAGCTCAGAGAGATGTGGAGAGGAGCTCCGGCTCAGGACAAACATTTGATTGTGTCACAGTAACCTACATTTTTATACAAATTCAGCAGATTGTTGAAATAAAACAGGCATCAGTATTTTATTTTTTTATTTTTCATGGGAGGTTTACGACAAAACCATAAAGCCTCTGAAACCAACTTGTAGCGTGAGCATCTACTTAAACTATAGTGAGCTTCTACATACAAGTTAATAGGAAACTAAATATTATCATTATAAACTCAAATAATAAAAACTTGGTGAAAATGATGCTGTAGACATTTAAAATAAACTAAATTGACCAATAAGCTGACCAGGTGTCTGAATTACAGTTTGTGTTGTATTATATTGCAGGTATGTAACAGCGGTGACGACAGCAGCCTCAGGCTACAGCTACTGGCACTACGGCCGCAAAACTGTCAAGGTGCTAAACACCAGATCACCATAACAAGCGCACGAGAAAACACCCAGAAAGCATTGCAAAAAGCACCGAACGGTTCCGGTGGAGACACTGAGCGGCCGTGGCAAAAGTCGGACAGATGGACGATTCGCCAGGAGCTGTGAAACCAAGTAGTTGTGACAGTCATGGCAATGACACACGGTAACCAACCATGGCCGCAGATGGTCTACTGCAACACTACAGCAGCGCTGCCACTGGACCGGCTGTGGACTAGAGACACCTGCACACAGATAGAAACTGCAATCACAAATAGACCTTACACACACACACACACACACACTCTCAAACATACATGTCAAGTATATGTTAAGTAATCTGGCAAAAGCTTCTATTTTTTCTTAGTTTTTCAATCAAGAGGTTGCAACATCAACATGATTGTCATTTTTGTAAACCAATGATTTCTGATTAAAACAGAAAATCTGCTTCTGTGTGTGTTTGTGCATGTGACTGCAGACGCATGTTTAATCTCACGAGACACAAATCTGACGGTCTGTCCATCCGATCAGCGACCAGAGGATTAAAATATGGGAATAAAGATGTGATGACGCGCTACCAGCACGCCGTCTTGGTCCGGATCTAAAGCAAATTATCCTTATTTAGTAGAGCGGAATCAATTATACTATTAATATATTAATACATTAATAGAAGATTTACCCTTGTGTAAATTTTAAATAATTCAAAGTATTTTTCTCACAGAAAAAATCCTAAAATTGACTCCTTCAGTGTGAGAATTTGCTTCTTTTATCTGTTTAATATCACTGTAAATATCTAAAATCTTTGTTTTGGATTATTGGGAAACCGAGGATCGTTTTTTCATTATTTTCAGACATGAGACTAAACAGATTATTCAATGGTGAAATACTCTGATTACTCTGGGATTTAGATTGTGTTGCCTCCGTGCCGGTTGAGGCCGGAGGTGTTGTGTTTTCAGGTTGTCTTTACGTTTATGCATTTTGCCAAATCTCGTCAACACAATATCTCAGGTCTGGAGGGAATTTCTTAAACAATGGCAAAAAAATGTCCATTTGGATTTAAGGATGAACTGATGAGGTGGTTAAAGGTCACTGTGAGAGGATCAAGTGATGACATTTTGGACAGATGTGGAAGTAAACGGCATACAAGCGTGAGGCGGTAATTCCAGTTTATACAGTCAAACCTCTAAAGATATTCAATTTAAAATAATACATCACACCTGAGCTAGCTAGCCAGCTACAAATGTTTTAACATTAGTTTTAAATAAAAGACTTAAAACAAGTATGTCCATTTTCTCTCCTTGTTCCAGCACCGCTGCGTTCACTCAGGTGCAGCTCTCGTACCTGAATCCTCTGCTTGTTTCCCTGCTCACTGTTACGATAAGACAAAAGAACCACAAATGCCTCAACGCTCCTTTTCAAGTTCTTCCAGTCTGGAGATCAATGAGCCCGATAAGCCCGAGGTTATTTTAGAGGCACAAGCTACACCTGGAGTTCAGTCGCTGATTGTATCCGACTCCGCCGCTTGTTTTTCCCCCTCCAGAAGAAAAACTAGTGCGACGAGGGAAACCGTCGCTGCGTGACCTTTTTCAACTCTCCCACTTATTTCCTGCACCACTTGGTGTTTTGCGGTTTCATTGCTGACCGCGTGCCGATGACTGCCAGGCGTGTGCGAGTTGTTATGTCGTGGCCTTGTGTGGGATGGCTGCTCATTATCTCCTCGACGAATCATTTAAAAAGTCTCGTTCTAAAATGAGATATCCATCACTGGGAACAAATTGATACCTACGCTCATTAAATGAGTGCATAGAGAAGTTCTGATGCTTTTTATTAGCTTTCGTGAGATGGTTACTTCAGTCCATATTTTGAGAACACAGATTGGAAGTGTGTGTAATTTGGAAGCTCAGGATGATGCCCCACAGGCTTCTCAGGGAGTGTTTGGGGAAAGCGGTTAATTAGCGGTGCCTCGGAGATGAGAGCTTAAAATAAATCCAACCGCTCTTTTGTTTTGGAGCTCTTCGTGGTGAACTTGTGCTTTACCAGGCCGCATGGACGACAGGTATCGACAGCTTTTATTCCTTTTGTGATTTAGATTATATAAGATTGATGCATGAATTGAAGCTGGAACATATCAACTTTAGTCCAGAGCACAAGATGTGGTAATATTCAGTCTCATGGCTTTAGCAGAGACTTTTTAGTCAAAATAAATTGTTGAATTTAACATGCTTAGATTCGTGCAGATTTGATCCGTGACTTCATATTTGTTTTGGTCACTTCTGAAAGTCATGAGTCGTTCTTCAGAACTTCCTTCATATTCTAAAATCACATCAGCTCTTGTAATCATGAGTCCATCAGCCAAACACTGCTCTGTTGATGTACATGTTATTTTCCGGTCATGTTCAAGAAGAACTACTGCCCTCGTCTCAGGAAATGACTCTCACTCTCTCCTCATATTTCAGTAGATTGAATGTAAAATGGAAGGGTTTTGTTCCCTGATCTATTTTGGGGGTCCTGAGTCCTCTCACTTATGCTAAAGCTGCACATTATTATTATTATTATTTGGTAGAGCAGAAACAATTATGCCATTAATATGTGCAGCAATTTTACCAGCATGTCATTTTGAGATTCATACAAAGCATTTTTCTTGCAATAAATGCTTAAAATCGACTTGTTCCGGCTCCTTCAGTGCGATGTTTTTTTGTGATTGATATCACTATAAATATCTAATATCTTTGTGTTTTGACTGTCGGTGGGACATTTGAAGAACTCGCCGTGGGGTCTGAGAAACTGAGGACCGTTTTTTATTATTTTTAACAAGAAAATAAACATCAGCTGCAGCTCTGTTATTGATTAGTCTGGGATTTAGATGATCTTGCCTCCACACCGGTGATAGCTGCAGCTGGAGGCATTATGTCACGAGTCAGCAGAAGACCAAACCTACATTTCAGTGTTGCTCATATGCAGCATTTAACGTACAGTAAAATAACAATCGAACCTGCCGAGTTTCATTAAAACCACTTTAAAGTATCAATTAAATAAATAAATACTTAATACAACCACACACCAGAGGACGGAGATGCAACTAAAATGTATGTAGACATTTGTAGTGGACTTTATTTTGATTTAGCTAAATTATCAAAGCTCACTCGCGCTGAATGTGATTTAAGTCTTGTTCCTCGTCGGTGCCCTTTGACCCTGCTGAGAACAGGAAGCCACTGTGAGGCCTTTCTCAACCACTAGATGGAAGAACCACATAGAAACTCTTTAGATGGTTTCATATCGATTACCTCATCGCCGTTTATGTTGAATTTATTCATAAAACATTACCAGTATTAAGGTTTCTCTGTGGTCACAGCTTCATAATAATAATAACTTTATTTATAAAGTTCTTTCCATACAAGAAATGTAGCTCAAAGTGCGTTATAAAAGTCAAATGCAACACATTTAAACAAGGTAAATATACAAAAAACTAGGCATAAAATGTCAGTAAATTATAAAATATATAAGTGAAGTAATAAAAAAAACAGACCATCAAGGATAAAGCAAATAAGAGTTTGTTAAAAAAACTAATTATATATATATTGAATATAAACCAGATTAAATAAATATGTTTATTTAGCTGTGGTTTGTTCATAAAACAGTAATTAATACTTTACAACAAAATAATTCTTACTGTAGTTATTAATGTCTCTGCTGCTGCAGTGTTTTGTTAAACCAGTGTGACTGCATGAACCTCAAATGTATGTGGTTAAAAAGGAGCAGCTAACTTTTAAATAATCGTAGTTTTCTCATTGAGGTTTTTGTTGTTGTTCCAAACGCCATCAAGAGACTTTTTTCCCCCCCAAGACATCAATACAATTGATTTGCTTGTCATGAAAATGTTCATATTTAAAGGTATTGATTATGTGTGCAAACTATCAGCTTCTGGCGGTTTGAGAGAAACGGTTGTGGTGTCAGTGAATGTCCCGGAACGTGTTTTATTGACTTACTGAAATGCTTCAAAACTGCAATCTAGTGAGAGAAGCTGCAGGCAAGCGTGCCACAAAGAGCCTGCAGAGAGAAAACATGACATATGATCGTGCATTTCTGTCTATAACGTGCTTCGATGGCTTGTCTTGTGTTGTGTTGCTGACTCTTCGTTGGTCCTCTGTTATTGTGTAACTTGATTGTGCTTTAAAAAAAAAGATTTAGACCTCCAGACACCGTCCTCGTTTTGAGACCATGAGGCCAGTTTACAGTAACCCGGTGATACAGATGATTTAGTGATGGAGGCGAGAGCAGCCAAATGTGCCTTCACACTTCACAGCCCGGCTCTCCAGAACCCACAGACAGGCTGAATCACACTAACAAGGACAAACTCTGGATCTGTACGCTCCTGTCAGCACGGCCCTCCGGCTACCGTTCACTGCTGCAGTCCATCGTGCATCATGTGAGAGAATCCCGTCTCCTCCAGAGCTGAAGTAAGCTTGGCTCTGCTCAGCAGCGTCTCAGGGGAATTTCAAATGGAAATGCCAAAGCCGGCATATATACCTTTATTTCCATTTACAACTCAAAAAGCTGTCTCTACGTTTCTCCAATTCACTTGTTATACATTCGGAAACCCATTATCTTGTTGCTGAAACCAAAACAATCTGTACACTGTTGGTCGCTTTATTTTGTTACAACACTCTCCTCAAAAACATCTTACCTGATTAGAGAGCATAACTTTGAAATGGTTAATGGTTTTTGGTCCGACACATATGTGAACTCTGCTATAAAACCTTTCCGAGCGCAGTCAGTCTATTTCAGCCCTATGTTGATACACAGCAACACAGATTGGGGATCATCAAAATCCTTAGAGTCCGTCCTGTGGGGGACCATGAATGTTTTAGGAAAATTTCCTAAGAACCCATCCAGTGTTTGAGGAGATACTTCACTCTGGACCAAAGAGATCAGCAGCAACATGTCTTTTTAAGGTTTTATACGGACTGTAGCTTCAGGAGAAAGTAGGGAGCCCTTAAACTGTTTCCAAAAGACATCAGAACATTCAGGACAAGACTGCAATTAACAGAAGGATGCTGCTGCCACAACATCCGGGTGCACTTGACACGTCTGGTGTGCTACAACCAGTAAACATGTCGGCATTTCTCCAGTTGCTACGCAGCTCTGTGGGATCGCTGCCTTTTTTTAAACGTGTGCGCAGCTCCGGGGTGTGACTGACTCTCTGAGCCATACTTCATCTCAAACTTGACTGGTCACACACACACACACACACACACACAGCTGCACCAATACAAATCCATATGGGTCCTATAGCCATGCACACACACACACATGCACACTTGCGTCTTTTCTGGTCCTGAAATAGCTCTCAGCCTCCCACTCTCCCTTATATAAGCTCCCAGCACGGAGATCTGCTGGTGAAGACTGGGGTGTGTTCAAGTGTGTGTGTGTGTGTGTGTGTGTGTGTGTGTGTGTGTTAGTGCATGTGCCAGTTTATGTGTGTGCCTCTGTCTGTGTGAGTGCCAGTGTGTGGGCAGTAGGAGTGTCTTACATCTTGTGTGTGTGTGTTTCTGTCAGCAGGTTTCTGCTGGTTATGCAGTGTGCGGCAATTTGGAAAAACAAAAATGTTCGTTTTTATGCAACAATCTTATTTTTTGTAGATTTGGCCATCGTCATCCTCACCATGCCGCTGAGATTCTGTGACATCAGTCTGTCAGGGTGAGCAACACATTCAGTCAGACGGAGATTCAGGTTGTGGAACAAACCCGACCCGGACGATGTGGAGATATGATATCGATATATTAGCCAGTTATCTAAACCAAATAGTTAAGAATTGAAAATGAATGTTAGCCGTTAAATTTAAAAACTCAGCTCCAGTTATTCTGCTGGTCAAAATCAGAACTGCAGAGTTGAAGTGTAATTGTGCACATATTTATTTATTTATTTATTCTTTTAGAATAAATTGGACATTGGGATGATTTTTGCTTTTTATTAAAAGCTATTAAATACAAATGTTGAAAGCGTGAGGAAATAAAAAACTTATGAAAATCAGTTTTAAACAATCTGCACTTTTTTAAAATTAACTTTTGAAAAGAGTTATTCTTAATTACATGATTAAACTGGGATTTAATATACTGTTGTGCAACCTGTGTTGTCTAAACACTTGTTGCTTGTCCTAATTGACATAAGACCCACTCGTGATATTCAGTCTGAAGTCATGAATGGAGAAAAGGAATCCACAGGATGAATCTCTGTCCCCAAAAAGTGCCATAAATGGCGGTGTATGTTTTCTCCATTCTTTGGTCTTTCTGAATGCAAATTGAGCAGAAAGATCCTGAACTAATTCCATTTGAGACCAAACCTCCCGCCCCTTCTGTCGGAGCTCCTCATCCCACCGAGGTGCAGCACAGAGCACCTTAACTGCTCTTTTGTGCTGACAGCCGTAGAACTGTTGAATGCTTCCCCGGTGCTCACTGAGGCGAAGCGTCTGCTGGGTGTATGTGAACAAATCCTTACCTGGACCAAACAGCATTTGTACTGTTTTTATTTGGTAAAAGCAAAATCCCACTGTTGTCTAATCATGGTCTGATGACAGGTCATGCATTCATCTTTCGGTGTAGCGCCAGGTTTGTATTCAACAATTCATTTTCAGGATATTTGCCAATAACTTTGGCAGTGGCACTGAGTAACAGTGTCAGGTATGAACAGTATCATGGCAACATGAGTCTCTGCACGTGTCTCTTTATGCATTAAAGTGTGAGTGTGTAGGAGGCTGCAGGCTGGTAAAGTGGGCCTTGCAAGAGTGTACATCAAATACGCGATGTGTTGTGTTTGTATCGAAGGCCGTGTGTAGATTGCAGGGTCACACCGTGGCATCGGCAGAAGTGCTGCACGTTCTTGTGAAAGTGTATATGTGGAAATCAATATTCTCCTGCATAAGAGTGCGTGGGCTCGTGTGTCGAGGAGGACAGCTATGTGTTTGGTAAGTAGGGTTGTGTGTTTAAAGATAATCATTTAAAGCGTGGGTCCATTTTTATAAAATCATGTTTTTATATCACACTATATCTTACCAGTGGTGTTCCTTATGTATCCAAATAAATCCAGTTTCAAACTTGCTCAATCAACATTATGAGATAGCAAGTAAAACATTTTGACTTATTATCTCATAATCGTCATCCGTGTGATATCACTGAGGATGCTTCTGAGCATCTTATTGCATTTGCTGTTCTGCGAACACTTGACAACCTGTTTCACTGAGATTGATTTACAGACTCCACAGCTTCTTGTTAAACACAACACGCAGTGGCAGATATTACAGACGGTCGTGTCCTTAAATGTCCTCATTCCCTCTGAATCACCATACTCTCCTTCTAAACCATGTCCTCTTATTTACTGGACTCTTCGTGCACTAAAACTGCCAATTTCTGAATGAGTATTTAGAGGCAGAGACACATTGTTACTGCTTCCTGCCCGTTTGTCATTGACTGTTTTTAATACAATATTCTTCCAATACTCGGTTATTTAATCTCCACAGTCTCGCCCACTCTCCTCCGTCCTCTGTTATAATTAGTTGTGTAAACATAAAAACAATTCCAACCTGTGCAATACCGCAGAATTTGGTTTCGATCCAACACCAAGTCATACTAGAGCCAGAATCAAGATGATCAATACCAATCCCGATATGTTTTATCATTAGAATTATCTGTTTCATTAGGGAGGAGCCATTTATTATAATCTGGTCAATGCATCATTTATTTCTCTGAATATATTTTCATCACCACCAAATTGTAGCGCATTGCCTGTATGTGGCTGTGGGGCCAGCCGGAGTTTCATCCGACAGTGATAATGTTTGGGATCTTTAAAGGTCAATCCTTTGTTTGGTTACACGTACACTCACATGAACCCACTGAACCACCAGAACAAATACTGAGGCAAGAATCAGGGCAACAAAGCAAGCATTTCAGTGTAATGGAAGTACAACGTAAAGTTTCACAAAACAAAAGAAAATACTCTTTACAGGCAAGTACCAATATTCAAAAGCAAGTATCAATAATATTTGCCAAAAGAAATCACCACTTTTCAGCAGTAAACAATGAAAGAAATTCATTTTTTTTAAGTTCAGTTTCAAACCCTCTTTCCAAACAAATCAATTAAGGATCTCTATTAATATAAAAAATATACATAAACATAAATATTTACTGTTCCTGTAAATCACTTAATCAGATGTTGAAATACCAGGCAGTTTGTAGGAGAAAGAATGTTCTGAACTAACGTGGGCCGGATCTGTTTTAGTGGTTGAGAACCTGTTGACCCTAAAGACATTTTCTTTTTTAAAAGCTTTTCCTGGTGAAGAAGAACTTGGCCTGATCAGAGCTCTGACCTCAGCTCCACCGAACACCACCGCTGACTGTAAGCCCGGCCTTATCGTCCAAATATCGGTGCCAAATCTCACTAATGCTGGCCAAGAGCAAATCCCCGCAGCCAGCTTCCAAAATCTGATGGAAAGTCTGGAACCAGAAGAGCGGAGGCTGTTACAGCAGCACACTGATGCCCGAGGTTTAGGAATAGGAACCACGTATTGGGTGTAATGTTTGGTGTCCACATACTTTTGTTGATTTGGTGTACATTCAAAAGTGGCCTCATTCGACCGTAATGATTTGTATCACCCTCCATTAAACCGCCCACTCTCTTTCATTTTTCTCTCACCAGCTCTTCATCCTCTCTCCTCTTTTTTTTTTTTCCTCTTACTTCTCTTTTCATTTCTCTCCGTCTCTCCCACTATGTTCTTTCTTTCTCTCCCTGTCGCTCCTGCTCTCCCTCTCTTATCCCTCCCCCATCTGTGGGAAGCCGCGGTTATGCGCATGTCGCCGATGAGTCAATTTGTGGAGGCAGTGCACACACACGCGCACACACACACATGTCCTGTCTCCCACGAAGGCATCTGTTTCAGTCTGTCTCTCTGTGAGATGCAGCACCAACAGAGGAGAGAGGGGGAGACAAACGGAGGGAGGGAGGAAGAAGAGAAGAGGGAGGGTTGAGAAAACAGAGGAGAGAGGACAGAGACGCAGAGCAGAGAGGAAGAGGACAGAGAAGGACTGAAATCATTATTTTTTGAAAAAGAGTGAAGAGAAAGGGAAGACAAGTCCAAATAAGACGGGAGGAAATCTGAAGAGGATGCTGCTGCAGCCGAGCGTCTCTGCCTGACTTCTGGGGAGTTTGGGCTCGGACATGACAGAGATGCAGCATCCAAGTGTCTGAGCATCTTCCAGGTTGTGTGTGTGTGTGTGTGCGTGAAGCCATGGCGAGTGCTCAGCCGGGGGTCCATGCATTGAAACTCCAGCCTCCCTCCGTCTCTAACACGCTGAGGAATGGAAGCAACTTCATTAAATGGGACGAGGTAAGGAGACTGATTTTCATTCATTACAACAACAGAAGCGCAAGACAAAGATCTTTGGGTTCATTTGTATTATTCTTTTCTTATACAAACATATTGGTGCAATGTCAGAATGGCATCATCATGCCCACTTGAATCGAATCCAGTGGAATTGAATTGGAGTGAGAGAAGAGGAGGAAATGTGCCATGTTGTCAGATGTGTTTACTATTCATTTGTTGATTGAGCTTTGGCAGTAAGTACCTGTGGATTAGACGCCAGCAAGACAGACAGGAGAGTGACAGTGTGTGTGTGTGTGAGAGAGAGACGCCATTGTGGTTAGCTTCTTTATTGCCACCTGTTGGTGTGGAAGCCATTAGTATGCATTGACTGTGTGTGTGTGTGTGTGTGTGTGTGTGTGTGTGTGTGTGTGTGTGTGTGTGTGTGCACGCACTTAAATATATATAAAACACATACATGCAGAACTCTTCCAATGCTGTCACATGCACAGTCAAACACACAATTGAAGGTATTTGTGTGTGTGTGTGTGTGTGTGTGTGTGTTGGTATGCTGAAGTACGGAGCCCTGACAATGAGAAACATGCTGTCCGGTTGCCATGGTAACTGGGATGGCTACCACCACCTAAACAGATCTGATGTGTGTGAGAAAGAATTGAGTGTGTGTGTGTGTGTGTGTGTGTGTGTGTGTGTGTGTGTGTGTGTGAATCAATGCATTGAGCCATATGATATCATGAATCATACTTACGGAAGAAGTAATCCAATATACTGTTCAATCTAGTCACCGTGTGTGTGTGCGTGGATATTTGAACATGTCGAGCTCGGCTTTATGAAAAATAGAATCGGTTTCTATGCCAACAAGTGACAACCAGGGATCCTGTGAACCGTCTTCTGAGCTTCTTCTTCTAGTTCGTACTCTTTTGAATGCGCGACGCACTATTTATGAGGAAACAGAACTTCACCAGCACCGACATCTTTACGAATATTTCAGCAGGCTGTTCCCCCACAAGAGATCCTGCCTAAAAGCGGCGCTCTCTCATGTGCCTTTTTTTTCACAGTTATTCTTCTAATTTCTATTCAATCTCAGAGTTAATTTGAAAAACTCCTTTTTCTGCACACAGTAAAAACTGTGAGATCTTCCTTAAAGCTCAAATCTGTAATGCTTATGTGTTCCAGCAGCTTAACACATTAAAACATGTTTATATTCACAGCCAAAACAGAAAGTAGAGTTTTATTGCACCATGAAAAACAGAGGTGAGGAGGTCCAAAGAGACTTTGTCAACATTGTTTTCTGTTAATCATGACAACACTATTGCCATAACCTTAACAAAGTAGTAGGATTACCTTCAGTGATATTCATTTGTCATGAGAATAACCTCTCCCTAACCTCAGTCCGTTACTTTAATAATTAATAGGACTCAACCATAAGCTCAGAGGATCAGAAAGATGTTCTAGAAATGACCTATTTAGATATTTATTTTGTTGATATTGTATATGCACTGTAATTGTAAAACAAAAATGCATGCAAGATATGGAACAAGCTACCTTTAGATATTAGAGGAGCCAGCTCACTAAATATTGTTTTGACTCTCATAAGGCCTGGAACTCTTTGTATGCACTTGCTTTGTACTTGTGCATCGCTTGTTTGCTTCGTTCTGTTTTGAGCACAGATCAGCTCCTTCCTGGATGGATCCTCTTCTGTAGCCCTGAATCTAATAAACACAATGTTTGTTTTGATTGATTCTATGCAGCTTAAGTTGATCATTTGGAGGTATAATTGTCACATATTGTCCTATCACACGAAGCCTTGTTAACTTTAATCTTTGAAGTTATTTAACTCTAAAGTTTTGAGTCCAAAGAGTTTCCACCCGTCTCTCTAAAGTTAAGTAACTTCTATCCAACCTCTGGCTTTAAGTAAAGCTGTCTAAACCATCACAACAAAACACTTCAAGCTGAACACAGTGGACTTTTCACTAAACTTCACAAAAAGATGCGTCTTTGCTCCATCGTGTGTTTATTTATTTGTTGTTTAAAGTAACTTAATTCTAAGTCTTAATTCTTGCCTTTTTGTCATTATTTAATTCCAACTTCAATTTGGCTGCAAGCGTAAAGGCAGAATGAGTCGGATTTGTCGGTTGCAGTTTGTGAACACAACATATTTGAAGTTGTCCCCCTTCTCATCGAGGGTTTGGTGCCAACGGGTGAAAGTCAAACCACAGGTTCAGTCTCGTTTAGAAACGAGCTTCTGTGTCCGTGGCTGCACATCGACTGAGCAAAGTATATTGTTTCCCCCTGAAGGCTACGCTTCATATAAAATGCAAAAGCTTTTCTGCACTGACCGATTCCACCTGGAACCAATTACATGTCATGTAACTGTCATGGCGGGTTACTATGGCCACAGGGACAATAGAACTTTAGTTTGGTTAAAAATCCCTCAATGTTCCCCGTTTAATGAGCACATTTAAAAGTTGAGAGAGCCCATCCATTGTGAGAGGACAGAGTAGTACTTTCTATGGGCACTAATGTTTTTTTATATATATTGTGTGAATTTTAAGTGCAGGAAATGTTTTCCATTTGAAAGCTGCTTGCTGTTGTGGTGATGTTTTCATCACTGGTTCCCTGTGTTTCTCTTTAGGATCTGTCCACCGTGACCCCAGTGACTCTACACGTGGATCCACATGGGTTTTACCTCTACTGGACCGACCAAAACAAGGTGCAGCACACAGACACTGAACTGTCTTAAACTGCCTTCACCTGGAGGCCGATATTCTCAACTAGCCAGATGATAAAAAAACGACATTTAGTGAAGTGATTAAGTCCAAATTTGACTCGTGAAAATTCAGGTCTGAGTAGTCAAGTGTTTAAATTTGGTCTTCTGTCTGACACAGTTCTGAGTCAAAGACTAATTACAGTTTAGTTGAAATATACCTTTAATCTTACCCTTTTATTTTATGCACTCCTCCACAAAAATAATTGACACTTGAAGAGTGCAGGTTGCTACTTCAGTCTGACAAATATCCTCTGAATAGTTTTCCATTTTAATATTTAAACTAATTAAATATTAGTTGAAATGGCTTTTAATTTCCTTTGTGGCCAAAGGTACTCATGTCAACACTTGCTTACATTAAGCTAACGCTAACTCTTACCGGTGAAAAAGATTTAATTATTAAACTGACTACAAACCAACTTTAAAAATGGATGTGAACACAGATTCTCTTTTATTCCCGTTATAAGTGTGGAAACAAAATGCGCTGATATAATCAAATGTGAAAACGGGACAATCTCAATATCATTTTGTTTAATTAAACTATAAAACTTACTAGCAGATAAGTTTATAGCTTGTGCATAAATAATGTAATAGAGGTTTGTACTATGAATGTAAATGTGCCATAGATAAACATATACAGGAACTGTTCAGATATACCACAGTGAAAAGCTGCAGCAACAAGTTTATATTGCAAAGAGCAAAACCATATCAACAGCATCTGATCATTGATTGTCACAAACACTCCTACACACACACACACACACACACACACACACACACACACACCTCCAGGTGGGCTTAAATCCTTAACAGGAAACAGGATGAGGCATTTAGCTCCAGCTGACTGTGTGTTTGTTTGTGTGTTTTCATTAGGAGACAGAGTTGTTGGATCTGACCATCGTAAAAGATGTCAGAACGGGGAGAAGCACCAAAACACCCAAGGTACCGTCACCTGATCACCTGCTGTTTGAATCTGTCACTTCTTGTGTACCTCGTAGTATTCATATCATATTATATACTATCATATGTGTTATTGAATGATCTCTTTAGGTGTGTTGTTTGAAAAGGACTCTATAGAAAACAAAGAATAGGATATATATTGTTCAGTGGCAGCCATACTAACACCACTATCCAGCTGACTGCTGTTTTAAAACGATTCTCAATCATGATCACAGTGGCTGCCGCTCAAATTTCCAATTATCGTCTCCCACTGTTCCTTTCACTACCTCCGCATTCATTTTGTCATCCAGAAATTGATGTTCATGTGGTGACGTCGCAGAAGAAAAGCTCCTCAAAAGCTGGAGGATTCCTCCTCACTCAGACTTGTCAGTTTGGGCAGAGGAGGGTATTAAGCGTGCTGTGATCACACCCACATTCTGAAAGAAAGATAAGATAAAACACTGCCGTGGATTATATGGTGTGTATATGTTGTCTTAATTCCAGTACAGAACGAAAACAAGTCAAAGTAGTTGGAATTATTTCCACAAATACAAAGGCAGGCTTACAGTAACACATCATTGACATTGATATTCATGGAATTATATATATTTTATGATATATCGTTGGATAAAAGGTGCCTGAGATTGTTTTGTACATTCATAACTAAATAAATGTTGTGTATTGAGCATAATGGATAGTGCAGGGCCAACACTATGTGTGCACATTGGCAGTTTTCCACATGTAATGGCACATGCCAACTTAAACTGACAGCCTCTTCAGCCAAGAAGCAAAATACCACGTGTAGCATTAGCATCGTAAGACAACATATTCATCACATATGTTTCAGATGCCTTTTCAAGACTGGGTTATCTCCCACATAAACCCTAACAGACAGCAGATTCTAATTATTTTATGTTTAACCACCTGATATTTCACAGATTTTTGTTTGTTGTTGTCGTCATCCGTCTCCTCTGTGCACGTCCAGCGTGGCCTTCTGTTTTTTAGCCGACGGCTTTGTTATTCTGTGTCGTCCAATAGGAGGCCAAGCTGCGGGAGCTGCTGGATGTGGGGAACCTGGTTGGCCGGCTCGAGAACCGCATGGTCACAGTGGTTACGGCCTCAGACCTTGTCAACGTCAACCAGCTGAACTTCATCGCTTCACAGGAGGACGAAGCCAAGGTGTGAAACTCACGACAGTGATGATGTCGGGGTACTGATGATGATGATGATGATGATGATGATGATGATGATGATGATGATGATGATGGAGTGTCTGATTTTGGTAGGTGTGGTGTGAGGAACTGTTTTCTCTGTCTTCCAACCTGCTAAGCCTCAATCTCAACAGAGACCACAGTCTGTTGAAAGCGTGAGTAAACACACACACACACACACACACACACACACACTTTATCTTCAGTCTATTTACTTGTACTGTCTGAGTATCCAAAGCCTCATATGCCATCTTCCTCTGTCCCGCATCCACCGTCGTCCTGCTGCCTGAAATACTCACTAGATGTAGATTAAATGTGTGTTAATCCGCCGCCGAAAATAATGCCCAGTAAATGCACAATTTCCTCCTGTTTTAGTAGCGTTTGCTGAAAACTGCAATGCCCAGCTGGTGAGGAAAGTATTTTCTTCAACAATAAAGCTAAATATTCAGACGGAACAAAACAACCTGGACTAATGCATTGTTGGTAATGATCGTTTTAATCGGAGCATCATTCGTTAATCTTAAAGTCTTTACTCACCTGGGGCGTTTTATCGATACATTTTTCGAAGTGTTGATTTTGTCATGAGTACTTTCACACTGAACGTGAATAGCGGCAAAGAAGCGACATTTCACATTGGGAATAAAGGCATCAACCAATCAAGTTGTTCCGAACGTGTTGAGTTACGTCTTTAAGCGGAGGCTCAGTACTCCCGAACCAATGCTGCAAACTTTATTAGTCCTTTCGTTCTTACCTTTCACAATAAAAGTCCTAGACATATAATATTCAGAGAGGAGTATTTTGCATTTTCGTGTTGTTTATTCATCATGTCCCTGACGTATAAAAGCATTTAATTGGACCTTTTGTTTTTATCTTATATATACTCGTCAAGTTACTTCAGATTTTAAGTAAATTTGGATCATGGTTTAGGATTAAGATGCTGTAGTTTACATCAGATTACAGGTAAAGTGTCCCAGAATACTCCTACTGTGACATTCTGTATGTCGACAAGGTGTCTGAAATGAAAAGAAGTCATATTTAGTTGTTCAAGGCTGATGGTTTCAACATTGGTCATATGTTTAAAAAAAGTATAAAGTCATATAAATATCCCATTTTCTTATGAAAACGTTGCTAAACGACTGTTGCTTTCTACTTTGATGAAATCTGCATGGACCAAATTCTCTCAAACGACTTTTTAGCATCCAGCATTAGCGGCACAGACGATATTCTGCTTGAAGCGTTTTTTCAGATTTGTGATCACAATGATTGAGATCTGTTTGTGACCTCCATCAGAAGATTAAACAACGTTGCTTAGTATCAAATACAAATATCACTTCAGAGTTTTGGTAAGACGAACAATGCTGTACCTATTCTTCAAGGTAAAGGACACCAAAAGGATGTCTTACCCTGCAGACAGCCATTTGATGAAATCAATGAAGTCTACATTCACGATAATTCTGCACTTGGATCAGAAAACGTTGTAACATTCAGCTCTGAACTTGTGTGCTCTCTTTGTTTCAGGTACGTCAGGTTAACTCTCCATCCGAACGCAGAGGGGAGGATTCCTGTCAAGAAGTGAGCTCCCTGATTATCATTACCTTCCTAATCTTTAATCAATGGCTCTGTGTTAATGTTGAGGCACATGTTACAGTAGATGGTCTAGAAGATGTGAGAAAATAGCCCGAGGAAATCTGTAGAGACGCGCACAAACTGAAACTTTGCTCTTTCCTGTCCCTTGCTTCCAAAAATACACCTAATTCCATGTGCACTTGGGAAAGCAAAAACAGGGACAGGATTCGTGAAGGTGCTTAATTCAGCACTGACCTGGTAATCAACCGCTGCCAGAGCATGAGATGGGATAATTTCCTTCAGTTATGGAGGAAAGCTGTACTTTAGAAGCAAAGCGGCTGCAGAATTAAGGTCAGCTGATATATCTTGGAAGTCGAGGGGAAGTTCTTAAGAACGCCAGGATGGTTTCGACAGTTCGGGGAGTTGAAGGAGAGAGTTTTGGGGATGTTGAGAAGACTTCCATGTTGTCATCGTAAAACATTTGTTTAAAAGTGACATTTTGAGAGAGCAGGAGGCTCGTGGGGTAAGTTGAGTACAAGTGGGGGAGTTAGAGGAGTACATTTTGGGGTGGTTAATTAGAGGGAGGAGATATTTTAGGAAGTCAAAATGTACGTTTCGTATGAGTTGATAATGTTGTGATGTCACTGTCTGTTACAGCATTGTTCGACTGTTTTCGTCAGACAGAAAGAGAGTAGAGACTGCGCTGGAGAACTGCAGACTGCCCTACGGACGGGTAAACACTTCAAATAAGTTTGTGTTATTATTAGTGGCAGTAAACAGTAAATACACAAAGGAGTTCATAGTTTAACTATAAACTATGGATACATGCTTTCAAAAAGCCTTCCCTTTGGACACTCTTCAAACTCTGTCCTTCATTTTTCTCCATTTTCTATTTGGTGTCGAAGCTTCTATCTGATGCTTTTTGTCCAGAATGAGTTAGTGCATGGAGGGCCGGAACGAGCTCAAATATCTGGGTCATCAAATTTTCGAAGCGACCAGTGAAAAGCAGAAAAGTCTGATTCCCTGCTCACGCTGAGTCTCACATTTAATATTCCTGTGAGCACAGAACGCTTCATTTAAACGGAGGAGAGTTGGGGAAATAAATCAAAGATGGAGGAGGAACGTTTGATTATTTTCATGGTATAAAAATATTTTACAGAAAGTAGGAAGAGGAGACGTTGGAAGCTGACACACTGTCTTTGACACCGGCAGTTTCCGTTCTTGCTAATTAAAAAATGTGCTTGTGCTAATGTCCGTGTCCTACATATCTGACAGGGTGACAGTATCAAACTGGAGGACTTAACGCTGGAAGTTTACAGGAGCTTTTTGGACAGTCTATGTCCTCGTCCTGAGCTTAGCAACATCTTCAAACTGCAGTAAGTATTTAGAAAATCTCCATGTCTACAGCTACAGTCACTGACCTCTGATCAGCTCAAAGACTTAATGTTAAACAAGCTGCTCTGCTTTTTTTATTTTTTATAAAGTGCGTTGTTATTTGCTTCGGGCCAATTTCTTTGATATGAGAAGGATGATGAATAATGATTCATCTTCTGTCCCACTTGTACACAGAGAGGGATTAAAGAGAGGAGCTGTGTCTTTATCTTTGGAGCGGTAATCACAGTATTAGCTCTTATTATGCTCAGCGAATTATTGATTAATCAATCGATTATTTTCAATTAATTAGTCTATTAAATGTCAAAACATACGTCCTTAGAGCTCAGTACTCATCTTTTGCTTCATCGGTTTGACTAAAACCAGTTTAAACACACAAAGGGATTCAGTTTATGCTGATTAGAGATTAAAAAAACCTGCAAATCCTTCCAACGACGACATGTTTCAGCTCTAATTCAAACAACAACATCTTTATTCCCTCTAATGAACGAGGTCCATTTATTTATCAAAACATGTGTATCAGCTTCACTGCCCTTAGCTTGCACTAATCTCTATACATGTAGTTTAATTAACGAAGAAAGAAATAACACGTGGACATATTGCAACTGTACTGGATCTCTATATGTTCCAGTAGCTTTGAAAGGATCGTGTCAGATGTTTCGTAGACTTCCTGCTGTACCCTGTGACCCCTCTGTTCTGTAGAGGATGGGGCGACGGAACGCTGTCACTCGATCAGATGACAGAGTTCATCAACAACAAGCAGAGAGACCCGAGGCTGAATGAAATCCTCTACCCGCCTCTTCGTCCTGCACAGACACTCGCTCTGATGGAGAGGTACCAAGACGACCAGGCACAGCTGAAGCAAGGTGCACACACACACACACACACACACACACACACACACACACACACTGTCTGGAGGATATTTGCTATTTTTCCACTGTATTCTTAAATAACTTGATGCCATTAGCTAGTCAGCTGCGTTTGCCAGCAACTTGTACTGTTCTACATGCGTTGGTACCAAAATACTCTTCCAACCCGCCCACACACCCACAGAGGGTAACCTGCTCAAATAAGCTTGAGGTGCTCACATTTGTGTCGGATCCTGCCAGAAGAAAAATTGGCAACAACTTGAAATCCTTCACCACGTCTTTCATGATTTTTATTTTTGTACTATCTGTGAAATAGAATAGATATATTTTTGCACATTAATAATGAAGTCGAAATGAAGCTGGCAAAGATTGTTAGAAACTACTTTGGAACAAATCTGGTTTAGGAAATGCCTCGTAGTGGTAATTTAGGAGATAGAATAGTATCTCCACAAAATGATTTCACTGTTGAACCATAAGTGTTGATGGAAATGTTTGTACTAGGCATGAAGACAGTCAAGAAGAACCACTCCGTTGCTCATCTGTTGCAAGGATCTTAGTGTATTATAGGTCCTGTAGTTGTAAGAAATTATAATATTTTGTATTATGCATTGTAATTACTGTTATAATGCATTGTTTTCTTTGAGTAAAGTGAAATTAAAACACACAAAACACGTTTTAAATCTAATTTTTACTTTACGTAAAGCAAGAAACGACCACTTACAGTAACTTATACTCTCATTATACAACATTATAAATGATTATTATAATGCATAATAAAACGTATGTAGGAATTATAACACACTATAAAGATGTAAGTGAGTGACCAGCAATTACAAAGTAATATGATACCTGACCTTATAAGTCATCATAAAAAGCTTTATAATGTGTTGTGATTATTGTTGTAAAGCATTATGGATGTTTATGAATGCTTGTAACTAATTATACAGTGCTTAATTATAATTATAACAAGTTATGAGTATGTGTATAATGCATTATAGACCTGAGCATTATAGAAAGTCTTTCTCCCCTTTATGTCCTGATAATGTGTGTTTGTTACGTAGGCGTCATCACTCTCCAGGCGTTGTCCAGTTATCTGTCCAGTGACGAGAACGGAGTCATCCCACCAGAAAAACTGGATCAGTCTGAAGACATGAGCTACCCGCTGTCTCACTACATCATCAACTCATCACATAACACCTACCTGACAGGTACACACTCACACACACACACACACAAAGCCCGTTCCACTTGTCCAAGGATTTGTGAACGGACGGTTGAAGACATACATCCAAGAAAATGAAATGTGGGCAGACAGCAGTCTGAACCGCTTTTTATGAATTTAGTTAATTTCATTTATTATTATTTATTATTTGTTGAGACGAGATGACAGTTTGAATTCTGTAAATACTGTAAAAGCTGTCAGGGGAACATAAAGCTCCACTCTGTGAGCCATTATAGTCCTTCAGAGTGTCATTTAACTCAACAACATCGTAATAAAGGGACTTTATTAGTATCTGACTGGAGATCAGCTTAGAAAGAGAGGTTGGGGTTGTGCCCTTTTCGGATGGTGAAAACACACTTCTTCTGTCCAGCATAAAAGTGTTTATACTCCCTGACAATGTGGACCAGAGGCAGCCCTGCAGTTACATCCGTCATAATGTCTTACTTGTGTTTCAGCGGGCCAGCTGGCGGGGAGCTCCTCGGTGGAGATGTACAGGCAGGTTCTTCTGGCCGGGTGCCGCTGTGTGGAGTTAGACGTGTGGAAAGGACGAACTGCTGAGGAGGAACCCGTCATCACACACGGGTTCACCATGACGTCGGAAATCCCATTCAAGGTTTGTGTGTGTGTGCACGTTGTAGTGTCAAAAGTCCTTCATGCTTCCTGTTAATGTGTAGTCAATTTAGCAGCTTGTTGCCCATTGAACATGTTTTAGACCATTTTAGGTTAGTTGCTCACATGGACAACTTATCCATTGATTTCCAAAACAAAGCACACATTTCATCCAAATAACTATCAGAAACCTTTGTAGTATGCATTTGTTTTTTCTTCTTCCTACTCACACTCATCATCTCACAACCCTCCAGATTTATCTAGTGACCCCTTGAAGGGAGCTCGACCCCTAGGTTGGGAATCACTGCAATAAAGTTGCTAAGAGTTTCAGGCTCCAGGGATCTTGATTGCACATCTTCCCCATCTTTTTCTCCCCTCATTTAATCTCGCTTCTGTCAATTCTAACAAAGGCATAAAACTCCTAAAACAAAGAATCACCGGCCATCTGGCACAGATCGTCTGTTGTTCAAGAGCTCGAAATGAAGTACTGTCGAAAGGCAGACTGAAAACGTACACTTACTTAGTTCTGAGATTTGTTTGCGTGAAATGTTTTTTATAAATGCTCTGCTGTGCTCTTTCCTGTCTGCTGCTTTTCTTGGTACAGATGTCATTTTTATTTTTTTTGTATTTTCCAGGAAGTGATCGAAGCTATTGCAGAATGTGCCTTCAAGACGTCACCTTTCCCCGTCATACTCTCCTTTGAAAACCACGTGGACTCGTAAGAATCTCTGTCCTTATTGATTGATTTATGTGATCCATATAGATGGATTACAATGTAACATGTTTATCTATCTATCTATCTATCTATCTATCTATCTATCTATCAGTTTGAAGCAGCAGGCAAAAATGGCTGAATATTGTCAATCTATTTTCGGAGATGCTCTGTTGATTGACCCTCTGGACAAATACCCTGTAAGTAACACACACACACACACACACACACACACACACACACACACACACACACACACAGGACAAATGTTATATTAAACATTTAATAACTGCTGAACAATTGCTAATTGTGTGTCCTTAGCTTGGGTTGCACATTTCTTATTCATTCTGTCTCTCTTAGCCAAAGGTTTACATGCTTTCATGTATGTTTGGAGTATATTACTGGAGTGAACATATTTTATTTACTTTTGATATTTCAGTTAACCAGCAGATAGTAGCTTGAAGCAAAGTGCACAGTTTGTAAGTCGTTAGCAGCTGCTGCTAGTTTGTGCTAGCCAGCTGTCACCATGTGGGATGTAACGTGAGCTCGATTGAGCTGATTGAGTTTTAATTTATCTATTTATAGTCATTCTTTATTGTAAAACATGTCCTTTGTATATTACTTGCTCACTTTAAATCCTAAATTTGCACACAGCCCACACTGTCGGCTCAAATTTTTCAAGTACCTTTCCCCGCCAGATAACTAACTCACTATGGCACGTTTCACACTGTATGTAGTCGACAAATCTGGATTTATTTGGCAAATTAATGTGTTATGTCTGCTTATGATATGGTAAAAGGTTTGTTTCTATCTGCATATCACATGGAAAATACAACCTGAGCAGATTACCCCGATATGTCATTTTAATCCCCTATTAATTCCCGTTAATTCCCATTGAAATTATCCACCTTTGAATATTCCTGGAATATTGCAACCCTGTTCTAAGCAACAGCGATCGATTGTGCTCTCATCTCCGTCGTGTGTTTGTAGCTGGAGTCTGGCGTCCCCCTGCCCAGTCCTCAGGAGCTGATGGGCAAAATTCTCATCAAGAACAAGAAATCCCACAAACCCTCCAATAGCACGGACACCAAAAGACTGACGGACCAACCTGCCAATCAGAGCAACGAACCAGTGTCTCCTAGCAACATCACGGGAGGTAAGACACAAAGACAAAAGGACTTTTTTTTTTCAGCCTAGAAATCATGTGAAATGTTTTCAGCTGTGACACACTGACAGTCTTTGCATGAAAACACATAACAGGCCGTAATGACTGGTGGTTTCTCAGGCTACAGGAACTGATGGCTGGACAATATTGTTACCAAAGAGCATTCAGGCTTTCATGTAGAAGCACTCATTGTTTTTTTGTGTGGATCTTTAGAGCTATGTCTACACGCAGCGGACACGTATGTCCTCGCAAATATGAGTCACCACCAAATTAGCTCCAGTTTGAAAAGGTACAACGATGGCGCTGAAGCTCCAGCTCTGCCACCGAGGATTTGCATACAGAGATTCAGACAGCCGAGTTTATTTTTGCATATTTATTGAACAAATCAAAGGAGAGAGAGACAAGAATAATTTCGAGAAAGAGGTCGAAATGTCACACGCTTATTCAAAAGAACGGCAGTTACCGAGTTTTCTGACTGCATCTTATAAAAACATGTTTTCAATTGAAGTTAAACCATGAAAATCACCAAAAATCGAATGCTATAATTATTGTACAAAATAAGTTCCTGGATTCAGAGGTCTCCTCAGAAGTGCCTTTGTCAGAGGACACGCATACTGCCCGTCATGACTTAGGCCAAAGTGACAACCCCGCTCCTTCTGCTCACACTGGTGTCTTTGGTTTTCTTCTGCAGTTCATTGCACCTCATCAGGGATGTCTCAGTAATGAGCAGGACATCCCAGAAGAGGTCGGAAGCTCAGAACAGCAATTAGACAGCAGTGTAGGAGGAAATTAGGTAGCCTTATTGACACGTCTGGTGGTGTGTGACATCGTGAAAACAGGTCTGGGGCCGAGAGCCCAGTCGTACACAAAGAGCAGACTAGTCGCCGCGCTGAAGTACGTACTCATACGCCGGCCATGACCCAGTCGGTGAACGCTTGAGTGGGCTGAATAATCACCCGTAGAGCAGTTAAAGCAGTGGGTTGTTTACAGAACCACAGGCATCTGTTTGGTTTGTATTCTGATGTTTGGTGTATTTTCTACTTGCAATCGTAGCACAGATTTTGAGTTTGTCTGTATTACTCAGATATCCTACATACATCTCTCCTGTTGGTTCATTGTTGGTTTGATTTTAATGTCTGCCTGAAGAAGAAATCATGCATACTGACAGAAGGTTTCACATGTTTCTACAGAGGAAATATTTAACCAGTTTCAGGGCTCGACAGTAAGGGTTGCCATTGTCATTGCCGGGATGACGTTTAGTCGTCTCGTTTAGACACTTGTTAGCAACCGTCCTTTTTAAAACACGTGAAAGTTTCAAAATCCACATGATTGGTATTTACTGATGTATTTTATATTGTACATTAACATTAAAATCTCAAAAAACACATTGACTTCGAGACGAGGGAACGTACATTTAAAAATACAAACACATGTACAGGTTTTAGGACTCATTCCTGCAGCATTCTGTTGCTGTTTAGAGTCTGGATGATAATCTAAAACACATTTGATCAGCTGTTTACTTGCTCCTACATTTTCTCATAGTTTTTATTTCTGATTCCCCAGCTTTAGGCTTCCTCTCAAGTGTTTATCTGATTGGTGTTTTATGTACAGTGAGTGAGTTCAAACCTTGTATTCCGACTTGTAATCAGTTATCTTGTGTACACAGCGTCAGCTGAACACGCAGGGTCAGATTTCTTTTACTGCTCTTTGATGCTTGGAAAGCAGAAGAAGGGTGAAGAGACGATGGGGATGAAGAATTGTTTAACTTTAATTTTAACAGAGATCGAGGCTGAGAGTGAGGAAGAGGATGATGACGAAGATGATGATGGTAAAAAGGTCAGTGGTGACGTCACACAAAGCGGAGGGGCGGTCGCCCACGCTGCTGTCGCCATTTGTTTATGTTTACAAGTGCTTCATTGTTTTGTTTATTCTTTATGCCATTGTCATTGTTAATCTTTTATGTCCCTTGATGTTATTGTCGGAAACAGTAGCTGTCATCTGTGCTTTGTTTCTGCTGTTGTCTCTGCAGTGCGTTGCTGTCATTGCTTATTCTTACTGTGTATTGTTGTTGCTATCTTGTTTTCTTGTGCTGAGTGTTCGCAGTGGGCCTGAGTTTCAGTCACACAAGCGATGATGGCTCACTGTTTACTGGTTTAATCTGAGGCCAATTATTGTGTCATGATGTTTAAAAAATGATGACAATTGTTGCAGCCATCGTCCTTTTTTACTCCACATATTCTTTCCTTGTCAAAACGTGGAGCCTACTTTACCCACAATGCAACTCGACCACAGACAGTTAGGTCAGAGGTTTAGCTGCATTATGCCAGTGGCGCATGAGGAGCGGGCTACAGAGGTCTGGTTAGCTCACTTCTGTCTAACTCCAGGTTGTAGTTTTTTCTTGTCTTCAGCCCCAACTGATGCTGACTCAAGTGACATCACACAAGGCAATTTATCAGATTACTACAGTATGCAGTAGTGCTCCACAAGACCGACGCAAACACAGATTTTGATGTGTTAAATTGGCAGAGTTCCCCTTTAAGTTAAAAAAAAAAACGAAGACACAATCTGGTTAAACACAGAAGCAAACTGCTTGTAAAGAATGTCTCTTGTGTTTACACACAATCCACCGTAGAGAAGAAAAGGACGAAAACAAATGCAAACAATAACAAGAAAACTAGGCCTGCCGTGAGGTCTTGTTATGAGAGGTCACATTGTGTGTCTGTGTGTCTGCGCGTGTGTGTGTGTGTATTTGTTTCTGAAAGTGTGTGTGAATGTCATGTTGTTTCGTTGGTATTACTTCTCACTGATGCTGCTGCTTTTTGTCACTAAGTGCTGGAAACTCCTGACTGCAGTTTGTTGGAGTACAAAACCAAAACAATGAAAAATGTGTTTCTGTTAAACCTGTTCCTCTGTTCCTTCCCAACATTTGTCCAGTACATGTTTTGTGGAAATAATGCAGCCATCAGACCATTAAACCGCTGCTTTTAACATGTGAAACTTTACCCTTAACCTGTATTCCTGTTGTTATTTGTTTCAGGGCTCAGCGGAGCGGGAGGCTGTGGCTACAGAGGAAATGTCGACTCTGGTAAACTACGTCCAGCCAACCAAGTTCAACTCCTTCGAAGCATCCAAGAGTAAGAAAAGCGGATCAGAACACGACACTTTGATACACACTCTCATTGGGCCTCGTGCAGCAACATTTTCCTAAATTTCATTTTATACTTTCTCTTAATATTCTGTGAAAAGAAAAAAAATAGGTCAACTCCAAAAGTGAGTCATTCCCCAGAGCCCCCCCCCCCCCCCCCACATGTTAAAATGTCCAACTTTACAGTAGAAATCAACACGTCTACAGCCTGGTAAACAAAAACAGTTTTGGTGTCTGTAGTTAATATCGAGAATTTTGAATAACTCATCCATTTAAATTATATTGAGGCTTAAACTTAGGCATAACTGAGGGCCTTGCCGCTTTGAGTGACAGGTGGGTTCTGTAGCAGGTCGCTAGCTGCTAGCCGTCTCCTCAGCGTCACTGAGCTCCACCGACGGTCCACCTCTTTAGCTTTTTTCGGATCAGCCGGAGTCAGGCACACTCTCACAACTCTTCAGAAAACCTACGCGTGACATCACAGAAACTACGCTCATATTTCAAACAGTCTGTTTGTTTTTTATCAAATTATGGACACAAACTAAAATTTGTTTTGATATTACTTTCTGCATGAGGCCCAAAGTTAGATATTTCTCTCTCTGCAAGACAATTCTTGGAACAGTACTCCCACAAAAGCTGCTAAATCCTTCAATTTCATTTCATGCCTCACTTCTCTTTATACACGGATCAACATTTCACGTCTTAGAGGATATTCTTTGATTAAAATGTACAATGATTGAGCAGCTGTTCCTCTATCGCTGGTCTTACTGTTTCTTGAAAATGTAATTTTGACCTTTATCGTGTTTTAACACGAGGCGTGCAAAGTTTGGCTCATTGCTTTAAAAAAAGCATAAAAATGACAGAAATGCAGAAAATGTTGCTGAAAATGTCTCTGTGTGTGTGTGTGTGTGTGTGTGTGTGTGTGTGTGTGTGTGTGTTTCTGTGTGTGTGTAGAGGCAGCCCGCTGTTACCACATGTCCTCTTTCGTGGAGACCAAAGCTCTGGAGCACCTCACAAAGTCACCAGTGGAGTTTGTGGAGTATCCTTGGCAACGGTTACCGCAGCTACACCACACCATGGCAACCATGGCTTCTCTACTTTCTGTTCCTTTTCCTCTTCTGATGCTTTTTCTTTTTGTACAAACCTCCAAAAATGTGTCTCCGGCACTCAGTTTTAATACGAATTTTAGTTACAGCAGTTCTCTCTGTGAAAGTCTCTCTACCAGTGTGTTCCAGGCATAAACATTTAAATTCAATATGTATGATGTAATAATGAAACACATGTATGAGCAGTAGTAATATCTATACTAAGACATATTAGAAATGTACATTTTTTTTAATGATTCTTTGAAATACAACAGTGTCTTTGGCAGATGTTGCAGAACAGGTTAGAAAATGATTTAACCGACTCTATAATTGTTCTTAACCTCACATTAACCAGATACAATAAGTCACAGTTGAGTCGTATTTATCCAAAAGGAACCAGAGTCGACTCGTCCAACTTCATGCCGCAACTCTTCTGGAACGCTGGCTGTCAACTGGTGGCTCTCAACTACCAAACTATAGGTGAGTAGGAGTATATGAGCGTCGACATTTTCTGCAGCAGAGCAGTGATTCTAAACCTTTTCTTAAAGGCTGTAAGCAGTTCAACCACAGTGTGATTGTAGAGGGTTCAAGAGCTGATATTATCCACTGATTCACAAGAAAAGAAGACAGCTTCTAATATTATAACGGAAATGTGTTTTCCTTTCTTGTTAGTCATCTCGTGACCCTCAGATTTATTTGTCAATGCCTAGAAGGGGGCCTGACCTCTGGTTGGGATCTAATAAGTAATGCCTAATGTTACCTCTGTCACATAGGACTCTTCTGGATAATTCAGTGCAAAAAGTGTTATGTTCGGGCCGGTGGTTATAAATATTGAAACACTTGCCATGATCACGACCGGTTCTTTGCAATCACTGCACCATAGTGGCTGAATTGACCCTGAAAGAATAATGAATATTCATATTTCATATTTAATGAATTCAAAGTGTCAAAGCTCTGATTTCGAGCAGCCATTAGTGGCATGGTAATATTATTCCAGTGACTGGATGTTCTTTGCTCATTTGGACCCATAATTGATGCGTCTCTTATTTATTCTTGTAATTGCATCAATCAAAGGTCTTTCATTCAGTGTCAGGACATTCAGTGCTCTGTAGCTCACAAAAACGTTTACGTACCTTTCCTTTTCTTTAACCAATGAACCAGAATTGGTTTATCTCAGTTGTGAATTGCTTGTACCCGAAACTTAAAATGTAACTTTTTTGTTCCAGATTTGTCCATGCAGCTGAACCTCTTCATGTTCGAGTACAACGGTCGGTGTGGCTACAGACTGAAGCCGGAGTTCATGAGACGACCGGACAAACACTTTGACCCGTTCACAGAAAACACGGTGGACGGCATCGTAGCCAACACCCTCTCTGTGAAGGTACAACGGCACAACCTTCCTTTAGTTACAGCCCTGACAATGTTTATGTGATTGCAGCATCTTACAACCTATGCTTGTGTACAATTCTTTATATTCATTGCGTTATATATTATGTAAACTGTCCTTCCTGTAGTATATTTATTCGCTGACACACGTTTGTATCTGTCTGTTTCCACGTCTCTGTGTATTTCAGGTGATTTCAGGCCAGTTTCTGACTGAGCGGCGGGTGGGTGTGTATGTGGAGGTGGACATGTTTGGACTTCCTGCGGACACCAGGAGGAAAGCGCTGAAGACCAAAACCTCTCACAACAACAACTCCGTCAACCCAGTGTGGGACGAAGAGCCGATCGTCTTCAAGAAGGTGAGAAGAATGTGTGTTGAGTGATTCATCTAATCTCATGCCACCGCTGTCTAATCAAACGGTGTGACGACTTTCTGACAGGTGATTCTTCCAACTCTGGCCTCTCTGAGAATCGCTGCTTTTGAGGAAGGAGGGAAGTTTATTGGTCATCGGATTATTCCAGTTTCTGCCATAAGACCAGGTAGTTATTTTAGTCACATTCTTTTCTGTCTTGTGTGAATGCAGCTCTATGCTAGAAAACTAAACAGACATTAATGGTTTAAAACTGTCAAGACTTTCCTGAACTGGAGTTGTGATAAATTGTATTATCTCAACTTCATTGTCTTTTGCCTTTAATGCCGGTGTACACTCAAAATACACTGATGTATAAGTCACATTATTCAGAAAGTACCAGTCTTTCTGACTTACCTTACCTCCAAGCTTTCAATAACCCTTTCAAATGGTTTGCACAGACATACTGCTCATTTGGAAAATGTCATTCAACGCTTTAAATGAAATTATTTTAATATGTCTTTCTATTTTTGTCGTTGCACGTCTGATGACTGCGTCTCTCTCTGTCTGTCTGTCTCCTAACTGCCAGATTCGTACATTATTGCTGTTCACCCCAAATGATGTAACATCAGACTCTGTGTTGGTGACTGTTTCCTGTAGGTTATCGTTACATCAGCTTGAGGAATGAGAAGAACCAGCCTCTGATTCTACCAGCTGTGTTTGTCCACATCGAGGTCAAAGATTACGTCCCAGACACCTTTGCAGGTTCGACATATTTACGTGTTTACAAACACATGTTTACCTGCTGAAGAAGCGACAGAATAATCTTCACAACAGCTTTCCTGAGCACATTCATGATCCCAATAGAAGATACCTTTCCTGGTTTTAATGACTCCATCCTAGATATTTAAAACATGACACAATGCAAATACTTAATAATAATAATAATATGGGGTGTAATGTTGCAGCATCAAGGGAGATTTTAGAGCAGTGTTGGAAGTGGTACTCAAATCTTTAAATTAAGCAAAACCAAGTAAAAGTCCTGCATTCAAAACTCTACTTGAGTAAAAGTACACAGTATTAGTATTAAAGTACACTTGAAGCTATGATAATTAATCATGCATTAATGTCACTTTAATTGTTGTACCCCCAGATGTGATCGAGGCTTTGTCCAACCCTATTCGATACGTCAACCTCCTGGAGCAGAGGTCCAAACAGCTGGCGGCTCTGACTCTGGAGGACGTAGAGGAGGACACGCAGACCGAGGTCAGCCCTGTCTCTGCTGTTTTCCTCCCTCTTTGTCCCGAAAGCAGAACATCTGGTTGTAATTCTGATTGTGTGTTGTTGTTGTTCAGGATGAGGCAGACAGCGGTGCAGAGCGTAAGAACGACCTGAAATCAGCTCCACTGGAGAACGGGCTCAGCCCCGCCTCCGGCCCTGCGGGCCACGCGCCCATCGCCACAACGCCCAAAGCTTCAGCAGCCAATCACCAAGCGGCTGCGACAGGTAACATCCACCTGCAAACAAAGGAGCGTGTAAAGTACATGTTAAAGTTACTACGAGGAATTATTTTGTGTTCATTTTGGCGGCCCCTGTGGACAAAAGCGGAAGTGTTTCCATGAGCACCGATGACAGGCTTATGTAGGTCATATATAGGCATCAGTATTACATTGAGTCTGTTTCATAACCAGTTAAAAGTTCCTCGTAGTAACTTAAAATATGCTCATATTGATCATTTTAGCTATAGTGCTAAAAGTCCTGTTCATCTTATCGTTGTTATTGATGTTGGTTGTGTCTTCTCTGCATTCTAGAGGCAGCCAAACCAGCTGCAAAGAGTGAAGACCTGGTTTTAAGTGTTTTGATAGGTCAGTACTTTCATGCCGACTTGTAATGAGTTTTTAAAAATCCCAGGTATGCGTTCAATCAATTATTATTACTTAAATAAAACTAAATATATGTCAAAATATAGTAAAGACAACTAAACTAAACGACTAAACAGCAAAAATAACATCTAAATTGCTGACGTATATAATGTAGTGTAGTATATGGCATACAAGCCTTTAAGATATGGTCTGTACTTGTGTTTGAGGAACGTGGGGTTAATATGTACTGGTGTTACAGTCATGTATATATTATCAAAAATCCTACTAAAGTACTGTATTCTTCTTGTAGCAGAACATCTTGCAAAGACTGACTAAATATGCTGTCTGATCATTGGTGTTAACAGACGTCCCAGTGTGCGCCATCGAGAGTCTGCAGCAGTCAAAGGTTTACCAGAAGGAGCAGAGACGTCAGTTTAAAGAGCTGAAGGAGTTGGTGAGGAGGCACCAGAAGAAAACCTCCGAGCTCCTCCGAGAGTTCAACAACAAGTACAAGAAGGTGGCCAGGCAGTGCAGCAAGAGCAGGTATACACACAAAATGTCCTCTCCTCATCTCATTACTTTAATATCGAGCCGGCGTGTTGTTTTTAGTACAAGTTACTGTGTTTTTTTGTACAATGCACTCATTTATTTATGTGCATACGTTCATCAGGGCTTCGCGTTCGGACAGCGAGAAAGACGAGCGCCTCCAGCAGCTGAAAGACGAGCAGCAGCAGCAGCTTCTGGCTCTGAGGCAGGAACAGTACTACAGTCAGAAGTATCTACAGAGAGAGCACATTAAAATGGTAAAGTCTCACAAGACCAACTGCTACTGCTGACTCCAACCCTTTCTCTAAAGTTTTGGGTTATCTATATTTGGATTAACTAAATTAAAGCTCCCTTTCTGTTGCAGGAGGTTTCTTAAACACAGTTTAAAATACAACCCCTCCAAAAAATACAATACATAAGTGTCTTTGAATGATGGAAATAACAGAACATAAAAAAAAATTCTTAAGAAAAAAGATATCAATGCAGTAATTATGTTCCAGAGAGCCTGTGTTAGATTGGCTCATTATGCTTCGAACATGAATGTAAAATATAAACGGTTGTTTGTGCTTCCTCCAGCTGACAGAGCGACTGAGCAGTCTGGCTGAGGAGAGTCACAACACCCAGATGAAGAAACTCAAAGACATCTGTGACAAGTGAGTTACAAATGTGGGACTTAAATGACACTTATTGGAGTGTTTAGTTAAACGAAGAATGACATTGTTAAGAGCTGCTTTCATTTGAGACGTATAGCTTGAAGAACGTTCCCCTCTGAGCTGTTCCAGGCAACTTAAATATCTGCAGAGTATCTCGTCATGCTCACAGATAATATCAGATACCATCAAAGAAAAGTAGGCCGTTAATTTAGCAGTAGAAACACATCCAATACATTATCACGTTTCACGTATTTATAGTTATAGCTGCTACTCAAACAGCTCTTCAGAGAGGATTTAAAGTTTCCATTAATCGACTTTAGACCTGCAGGTAAACCGTTCCACATAACTGCTGCTCAATATAAAAACAAACTCTTCTACATGCAGTTTTTGATTCAGCGTGGCACAGAATCAGTGGAGCTCCCTCTAGTGGGATAACTGTGGACATCACTAACCCGAGAAGAATACAGAAATGAATATTTGGGTTCAAATGTTTGTGTATCTGAGGCTCGAGGGAGAGAAGATGAGCAGGGAGAAGATGTGTTTGGGCACAGATTTTGAGAATCAACCTAACTAGTTTGTTTTGAGGGGTCTGTAAGTGGATATTCTAGCAAGAAATGTGTTTTTTTGATTGAACTTTGAGAGAATGTTTAATGCATCACACTCTCCAGGCTGGTTTTTTTGGTCTAATTTACCCCTTAAGTAAGTAAGAACATCTTTTAAAGTCAGGCAGTGAGCATCGTTTGTCTAATTTGCATTTTTTAACAACTTCATCAGTTAATTTTTCTCATCGAACCCCTCCCACTATGAGCTCTCATGTTTTTCCTGCTGCCGTAGGGAGAAAAAAGAGTTGAAGAGGCAGATGGATCGAAGGAGAACAGAGAAGATCAACCAAGCGAAGACCAAAGAGAAACATCTGGCTGAAGAGTACGATCCATAAACACACATATCCACCCTAGATTCCCGCTGTAGCTCTTTTATCTACTTCATGCTCTGATCCGTGCAGATGGTCTTGTCAGAAGAGAAGGAAAAAAAAAGTAACTCAAACTGTGACTGTGTGTTCCCAGGGAGAAGATGGAGATCAATAAGTCCTACGTCAATGAAGTTGTCCATAACATAAAACGGGTGAGAGGAGGAAGAAGAATCTGGGTTACAGGGTTTATTTTCATTGGTTGTTCTATAGTCTGGAGAAACTGCCGAGACAATGATGAAAGTTTTATGTTAGCAGCACTAACTCTCTGCCTATAGCTGTATCCCCGTCTCTCTGCTATCATGAAACGCTGTCTGTCTGTCTGTCTGTCTCCAGCTTGAGGAGACTCAGACAAAGCGCCATGATCAGCTGGTGGAGCAGCACAACGAGATGCTGCAGGAGATACAAGACCAGAAACCAAAGGTAAAAATACAAATAGTCTCTCTCCCATAATCGCCTGTTTTTGTTCATTATGAAACGTATTTCTTGTCTTGTCCCAGTAAAAAAGCACCTCCTACCACTTCACGCTTGAATGCTCCACACAGCAAGAAAAAAAAAGGTCTCGTTCACGAGGCTCCAGGCTGCTGCTGCTGTCTGTGGCTCCACACCCACACAGTTTAGGATCGGTACTGACGTCAGCACGGGGCGTTTGAGTGATGCAACGTGCCCTCTGGCAGCCATCTTGGTGCTGCTCAGCTGTTGGCAGTAATGGCTGACAACAGCTGGTTGCATTTCTTAATGTGCAACCCGTCTGTCTCAACAGCAGGCAAATAAATAATGTGCATTTCTGCATTGTTTTTGACTTGAGTCATTACCAAGGTATTTCACTGATTCTGTGTATTTGTAATAATTTTGCAGCAGTAGCTCATCGTGGTATCTGCTGAAGGAATCAGTCCAAAAGCCATCTGTCAATCTATGTCCATTTAATTCTCATGTGTTCCTCCAGCTGCAAGGAGCCGTGGAGGCCGAGTTTCAGGAGAAGTTCCAGTGTTTGCCCGGAGAGATTCAAGACTTCCTGCAGGACAGTAAGACGGAGGTCAGAGGTCACAGCAGGTCCCGACCATCGACCCCACACGAACCTCTGTCAGAGGAGGACTGAGGAGGAGGAAGAAGAAGAAGAATATGTGTCTAGGAGTGACGAAGAAGAGGCAGAGCGGAGTGAATCAAGAAAAGGATCAAAACACAAGGAAGTAAGAGAGGGAACGTTGATGGAAGGGTAGAAGAGCGGAGATCTCCAGATCATGAAGACTGTTAGGTTTCTTTTTATTTGGAAGAATGCTTTAATGATTTATTTTTAAATTCCATTCAAGCATGCACTTTGCTGTACTTCGGCATTTAATCAGAACCCATTTAGTCTTATTTACCGCCATGTGTTAATTTACCAGACGACTGAAACCCAACAGTTTGTACTGCATGACAAGCCTATCTATCTATCTATCTATCTATCTATCTATCTATCTATCTATCTATCTATCTATCTACCTACCTATCTATCTATCTATCTATCTATCTACCTACCTACCTACCTACCTACCTATCTATCTATCTATCTATCTATCTATCTATCTATCTATCTATCTACCTATCTATCTATCTATCTATCTATCTATCTATCTATCTACCTACCTATCTATCTATCTATCTATCTATCTATCTATCTATCTATCTATCTATCTATCTATCTATCTATCTATCTATCTATCTATCTATCTATCTACCTATCTATCTATCTATCTATCTATCTATCTATCTATCTACCTATCTATCTCTCTCTCTATCTATCTATCTATCTATCTACCTATCTATCTATCTATCTATCTATCTATCTGTCTATCTATCTACCTATCTATCTATCTATCTACCTATCTATCTATCTATCTATCTATCTACCTGTCTATCTATCTCACTATAAATATATCTATCCATCTATCATTATAGTCAACAATTGCAATAATATCTATGCTTAGAAAGAGCAGCTGGTTGTTTTACTTTGCTCAAGGGCACTTCGGTGGTGTTAATGAGTCACATCTTGCTCGTCTAAAATTGAGAAAATACGATAAGAAATGATGTTGCATACTATAACAACACAGGATGATGTGCACAGCAGCACAACATAACACACACACACACACACACAGACCACAGCATAATGTGAATACAGTCATGGTTTTATGTTTCATCAATGCATCTAATGTCATGTAATATTTCAAGAGCATATTATCGGACCATTTTGGATTTTATTAATTGTTTTCCTACGGGTGATCATCCCTAGACCTTAACAGGTTTGAAACTCATATTCAGAATATGAATGAGTATGTTGACACACTCTGAATTAGTTAAATAATTTAACGATCACATTTAACTGAATGTGATTGCAGAGGACAAAGACACCGGCACAGTCAATATCTGTCATTTGTATTTTACACTGTTTATGCTAAACTGCCACTGGATCATTTATTGAGTCCTCAAATTGTTTGATTATGCAATTATTTATTTATTTCATGAGATTCTGGGAGAAAAAATGTATTTCAAGGTTAAGTTGTTAAAATATATATAATAGCATGACTGGACTTTTTTATGGACTTTCACTTCAATAATGTTTAAGGGAAGGAAGAGGATTTGCACAGAAGGATTAAGGGATAAGTACAACGTTCTCGCGGATTCACCTGTTTTCGACAGATGATCAGTTGTCAGTCGCAGCGACGTCCGGTCGGTACACGAGTCGACCGGCAGTTGGACGTCCTGCTAGATGTGGAAGAGCCTCAAAGTCTGCTGCCACTGCATGATTTATCTGTTTAGATGTGAAAGTTGTTTTAACACAGTTATCTAACTGATGATCCATTTAGTTGTTTATTTATTGTTATTTTCATGATAATTAAGGATCAAGAACAGGAATCATCAAAGTCTACCTTTTTTTGTAAAAATGAACGGAGCCCGTCACTCTTTTGTGCAGTGATCTTCCAGAAAATATTAGTTGGAGAAATGTTTTCATGTTTTGCATTTTCCTCTGGACTAAAGCTTCAGCTGTGTTCAACAACCCTTTTTGCCGGGAACCGCTTCTTCACATTTAAGCCGCTGTTTATTCAGATTGAACAGCTTTGACCTCGGCCTGTATCTGACCTCATAAAGGTAGGTACACCGCAGGTTTAACGACAATATTTTAGACTCAGCTGCTTTCATTAACGTGCCACGTAAAACTGATCTGTTAAAAACATGTTCAAGTCTGCAAAGTGGTTCTCCAACAAAACGCCTTGTTGAACGCACCCCTGCTTTACTGATTAAACTGGGCATGCTTTATTGTCTTGGATTTCTCCACCAGTTGAATTGTTTCTTGGTTTCACTGAATGTTATTTTAAAACCAATTGAAAATTAAAAAATGTTTGATCTAAAAAAAATTAGGTGTTTTTCCTGAGGTTACATTGCGTGTGTTATTGTCCAACATTGTTAGAGAAGATGCAGCGATGAGGAGTATGAGAGGAGGTAATTACTGTTGTCAACCACATCAAGACAAACCCACTGCATTGCACAACACTTTGCTCTGACTTTGTGCCTGAGCACGATGACGTGGGCTTTCACAGAGAGGCAGTGTACTGCTGTCATGGGGGCGGAAGGTGGAGGCGGGCTTTCAAGCTGAGAGACGGTCTGTCATTATTTTGTTGGACAACGATGAATAGTTATTATATATGTTGAACATGTTTTTAATTGTTTTTGTGGATGACTTATTTGTTTATCAATTTATTTACCTTGGCAGTACAATTTTTACCTCTCTATATGTTACCTCTGTTTGTCTTGTTATTATTGTGGAGACGCGAGGAACAAGGCCGAAACATGAAGCACCCTGGGGAAAGAACAAATGACAATCTGACAACCGGAACAGGGCAAGCAGGGGAGTATAAATACAGTATGTGTGGGCTGATGAGAAGATTGCAGGCAGGTGAGTTGAGATGAGTGGGGTTGGCAGAGGGAAAAGCCAGGTGATTGGGCACAGGTGAAGAGAATGAGCATGATCAGGAGACACACACACACACACACACAAGGCAAAACCCAACCGTGACAGTGATGCTATTCAAGCTACATGTGTAAACTTTTTAGAAACCTTTCCAGCGTTGCTACTTTTACTTAAAGCTCTAATGTAGGATATGGCGGCATCTAGGTGAGGTTGCAGATTGATTACAACTAACTACTCCTGTGCCAACTCCTTACTTAAGAGAACTACGGTGGCCTTATATAGATATATTGGTTTGTCCCTTTTGGGCTCCTGTAGATACATGATGGTCCTCAACGGCTCAATCTAAGGTAACGGAAACACAACGGTTGATGTTTCCAGGTGATTATACATTGAACTCCACACTGTACCTTTAAGTAAAATATTGGAATATATATATATATATATAATCACTGATAAATCGCACTAGAGGTAAGTGAAACAAGTATAAAGGTAACTTATTTCCTTTTAAAATCAATTAGAACCAGATAGTTGCCTTTCCAATTGTTTCCAGCAGATGGCGACTACGAGCCGTAAATTACCCTTCTCTCTCACCGTAGAAGAAGAGCCCGCAGTCTCCCAGCATCAGCACCAGCAGAGACGTCTCTCTCTCTCTCTCTCTCTCTCCATCCTCCTCCGATCCGCTCTGCTCGCCTCCTCCTTCTCCGTCCACTGCGGAACACATCGGCCCGTTTCTCCTCACAATCCCTCCCAGCTCGCCATGGACAACTCCGGCAAAGAGAAGGAGGCCATGCAGCTGATGGCTGAAGCCGACAAAAAGGTCAAGGCGTCCGGA